>NW_026729470.1:0-68000 GCF_030272615.1 Cryptomeria japonica | reverse complement strand
TCATAAGAAGTTAGCTGGTTGGAAAGGTTCAACTTTTGAAATCTACTCTTCAGAGTATTCCTCTTTATACCATCAGCCTTTTCAGAATTCCTGCCATGTTTGTGGAGGCTATTGAAAAAATTCAAAGAAATTTTATGTTGATAGGGGTCAAGGAGAAGAAGAGAATGAATCTGATTGTGTGGGATAAGGTTTGTAAACCCATAAGAAAGGGAGGTCTTGGTCTTAGAAGAATAAGAGACATGAATGAGTTTCTTCTAGCTAAGCATATTTGGAGAGGTTATAACACCCAAGGAGAATGGAAACTGATATGGGACAACAAGTATAAAAGACAATATCCTACTCTTCTAAGCTTCCTCAATGCGGAAGATATCCCAATTGGCTCTAATATCTAGAAAAATATTTCAAGAACAAGAAATCTAATTGCCAAAGGTTTGAAATGGAAGATGGGGAAAGGAAACCTCATTAAATTCTGGGAAGATTCCTAGTTGCTTGACTCCCCATTGAGTGAAAGTCCTGACTGGGGTAAATTTCAGAATCAGTGCAAGGAAAAGTATGGCTCTATGGTGGGTGACTACTAGAATGATGGACAGTGGAAGGAATTATCCCAAGTTGATCCCTCCCTTGGTAATCTGAACAAAATTATGAACTCCATGGTGGTGGTCGATGATGAAGATCAACTAATTTGGAAACTTACAGCAAATGGTAAATTTTCTATGGCCTCTCTTTATAATCATCATTTTTCTAAGGTGGAGAGTCCTTACTGCACTAAGGCTTGGGTGAAAGGCCTAATTCCTATATTTAATATTTTTTTCTGGATTGCCCTTCAAGATAAAATTCTAACTATTGATAACCTTAGAAAAAGAGGTATTTGTATGCCTAGTATTAGTTTTCTTTGTATGTAGAATGAGGAGACCATTAACCACTTGTTCTTTCATTGTCCCTTCTCTACTGATATCTGGGGAAGATGTTGTTGGCATTTTTGATGTTTATGTTGTGATTGTCATTGATGGACACACACTTGCATTGAGATCCCCTTTGTATGTAGGAGCTAGAGCTCAACCGGTATCTGTTCCAACCGGTATGTTGTATCCTAGTCTTTAGACTAGTGGTGATTTTGTAGAATGTGTTTCCTAGTCTGAAGTGGCATGTCGACCCCAAGTGGTTCGCAGATCTCAAGCGGTATGAGGGAGCAAAGTGACATAACACATTCTTAACAGTCTTCATTTTTGTCAAACCGGTAATACTCTGTGATGAGTTACCAATCCACCAATTATTTGATGGTGCCGACACACTGACAATGCTTTTTTGTGTCGTGTTACTAAGTATGTCTAGATTCATTGAACCTAGGAAATTGTAATGTAATCCTATTGGACCGACATGAAATCAAATTCCTTTAAAAGGACATCATGTCTAGGGTTTTAGGTTGTTGGAAAAAGGGTTTATGTTGTGACTAGGTTTTAAGGTGGTTGATGAGTTGTTGTAAGAACGATCTTATCTGAGAAGATCAAGTTGTAACTAAGAGAGAGATAGAGAAGATTGAAGTAATGCTAGAATGCATTAGCAGTGAGCTATATTGGAACTAACCAAGCAATTTGTGCTATTAGATAGATCAAACACTTGTTGATTACTCACATCTTTGACAAGTCTATAGCCCTTAACAGGGTAGGCCCAAAAGCCCTTTGTAAAATCCTTTAACAAGGTGGTTCACCTCTATGAATCTAAAATCCTCTAGCAAGGTAGTATTTAATTGGACTTATCTCCTAACAGAGTTTGAGATTCCTAATAGGATCTGTTCTGGTGAAGAACATTGTAAGAGCTTAATTGGTTTGACCTTAACCGGTTTGGTTTCTATTCTACAGATAGTGACTTGTGAGTTCCATCTCACCATGGTTTTTTCCCAGTTGGGTTTCCATGTCAAATATCTTGTGTTATGATTGTATTGTTTTTGTGGGTGAATGCTTTATTTGCATTTTGGTTTGCATGTGTGATAATCAGTTTGTTTGTTAAACTATTTTACCAGTTTATCTTCAGACTATTTAAGTGTTTAAATACAGAGATTTTTTGGCATACTAATTCACCCCCCCCTTAGTATTCATCAATTGGTATCAGAGCCTATCTTTCTATAAGTTTAACCACTTGGAAAGAGATATGGGGGAATACACCTTGAGGGAACTTACTCAATGGCTCACTCAGTTTGAGTAAGCCTATGATGATCTTATGGTCAAATTTAAGGCATCTCAA
Organism: Cryptomeria japonica; assembly: GCF_030272615.1. NCBI lineage: Eukaryota > Viridiplantae > Streptophyta > Pinopsida > Cupressales > Cupressaceae > Cryptomeria > Cryptomeria japonica. Next base: position 65,759 of record NW_026729470.1, on the reverse strand, counting down.
GCAAAAAGGAGAGAACATGCAGAGAAGCTAATGGAGCTATCTAAAAATAGTTCTGAAGATGAAGCAAATATGGAAGCCATGATTGTAGAAGTAAATAAGCTTAATGATTCAAACTCCAATTTGAGAAAGGAGTTGGAAGGATTGACTATCCAGTTTAGTCAAGAGCTTGAGAACCGGAGGAACGCTGAAGACCTGGTAAAGGATAGAGATCATGAGATCTCCAAGTTGAAACAAGAGATTAGTGCACTGATTGCTCACCAACATGAGAGTAGAATGGAAAAAGAAGGAGTACAAGATGAACTAAACATAGCCATCTCTGAAAATGCAAGCCTAATGGAGACAAACACTACTATTTCTAAAGAACTCTCTGAGTCAAAGGAAATACTTGCTAAGTTCAGCAAAAGTACTGTCAAGCTAGAGCAAAAGCTTCAGTCATCTAGACCGATAAAGAATACCAATGGACTTGGTTTCTTTGGAAATGAGGAAGGAGAATCCTCAAGAACAAATGCTGAAGCATCAAAGAAGCAACTAGAACTCAAAGGAAAAGGTAAGAAAAAATTCAAACCTGTTTGCTTTAATTGTCTTAAAGAAGGACACATTGCCAATGTATGTAGGAGAAAAGCCTACAATAATTTTCCTTACTTTATCAACAATGTACCTAGATCCAATAAGTTCAATGGTCATTGTTATTCATGCAACAAGTTTGGGAATAGAGCATCTGAATGCAGGTTTGTCATGAACAATACTGGAAGATATCCTCAAAGGACCCAAGGAGCTAGTCTAAAATCTTTTGTGAACCGAAACCCTAACCAGTTTAATGCCTGCATTTATCAGTCAAGCAACAATGGTTATCAACTGACAACCAGATGGCAAGAAAACTATTGGATTTGTCATGGACATGGTCACACTGCTACTACAGGCATAAGGAAGAATGGAAACATGAACAATGGACCTTAGAGAGCACCTGGATTGGTTTGCTATCACTGCAACAAAATGGGTCACATTGCAAGATTTTGCAAAAGCAGAAAGAGTATATCTGATGATATACTGGTCACTCAGGAAGGAGAAATTGATGTTGAAATAGTTCAAGTGGACATGAACAAAACTTGGAGGAAGAAACCAATAATATTGGAAGAGGAATCGGTTTCTGCACTTAGTGTGGAAATATCGGAACCGACAAACTAAGCTCCAAAGAGGCTTAGGCGGAGCAAATGGCGAAATGTTTGTGAACCCCCGGTTACATCGGTAAAAGACCTTAACTGGTATGTGATACCTGTTGCTTGGTAGAAGACCGAAAATGGTAAAAAAGGCAAATTAGGGTTTACACCCTAATAGAGGAGCATTAATGGTGGTAGGTGAGAGACATGTAATAAAGCATATTTCAAATCATTTCTCACTATCTGTTTTTGAGTGAAGAAAAGTTTTTCAAAGTGTAGAGTGAAGAAAAGGCAATTTGAGCTAAGATTTCAAGAAATTGACAATTCTTGAAGGAGATTCAAATTCAGTTTGCAAATGATCGTGGAGAACACAAAGCGGTGATTTGGCAACCGATGGAGAGTGGAGTGAAGAAGAATTACAAAGCCCTAAATTTGCATTTTAAAGGTATTTTTCGTGTTCTTGAAATACTTTACAATGGCTTCCGCATCTCATACTAGTTCTAGTACATCCATTGAGTCAAAAAATTTCATTCAAAGGAAGTCAAAGTATAATGCCTTATCACAAGTTCCGGCTGGAGTAATAGTAGAAGAGGGATTTATAACTATATCAATTACAAAATAGAAGACCTAGGGTCTTTAGCTATTCACACCCAGTTAGGTTTATTTTGCGGCAAGGACAAGAAAATCAAACTAGAATACAGTATCTTAGAAAAGAAGAAACTCCACAATGCTATATACTTTCTGGAAGACTTTACAGAGGATCATATTAGGATCATTTTGAGAAAAGTCCATGGTGACAAGATGTACTTGGAGAGGATGCATGATATCATGCCACAGGCAATTCATGCAGTCATTGGTTTCTGCAACACAGGGGAAGTGCCAGCCCTAAGAATGGTAAGCAAAATGGAAATGGCCAAACTCACCGGTTCAACAAGTGACTCATGAGGTATGATAGTTAATCCTATCAAGGATGATCTGGTGAAGTATGCTTGCATGGTGATAGGCTACAAAACATTCTCAGCCAGTAGGATTAATTATGTATCTTCTACAATGGTAAATGCCGCTTGCCAGATGATTAAAGAGGATGCATCATTTGACCTATGTACCGATATGCAGAGGCAACTCCTGTCTAATCTGAAGTCGATTAAATAGGATAATGCACTGAGATTCAAGTTTGGACAACTATTGGTTGAGTTGTTCTTCTATTTCCAAGGCTACTTTCCTAGAGTAGGAGATGTCCAGTGGTCTCCTAACCAACCGGTAACTAAGCAGATCAAGGAAAGCATTCAAGCCATTGAAACCGGTTACCCTGATGTGTTTAACAAGTATTTTGATTAGTTCAGAAGGAAGATGAGTCAAAGGGTGAGGATCTCAGGTGACATCGTTAAGAAATATGAAGATGACATCTGTTTCACTATCCAAGTGGACAAATGCCTAATGGAGGCTATTGAGCCTAGAATGGAAGAAGTAGAGCCAATGGGCTATGAGGTGATGTATGATATGCTGGAAGGGTATGCCTCAACCCTTATTGCCTCACCTCTTGATCCTAAGGATAAGAGGACCAAAACCTATCTAGAGAGGTTTGCATCGGTTGAGGAACCCTTTGTTAAGAAAGGAAAAGAACCGGCAACAAAGAAAGCAAAGGCAGTGCCTGCAGCATTGACACCGGCTACTACTGCAACTCCAAGAGTGACCAAGTGGTCACCTACAAAGAAGAAACCAAAAGTGGCACTGACAAATGTCTTTGAAAGAAAAAGAAAGACTAAGTCAAATGAACCAGACTCTAAAGAGACTGAGTCTAATGAAATGCCAAAGAAGGCTAGACAGATAAAGAAGATGAAGAAGAATGAACCAGCAGCATCCGCACTGGTAAATATTTATATCTCCTCATACAAACCTTTGACACATTATCAAAGGACAATAAAGAATATTAGGAGAAAATTATTGCATTATTTTTACTAGATTATTATGATGATTTTAATGGTGAGGAGAAAGATGAAGTACTTCAGAAGATTATTATTTATTTATGTAAAAATGACCGGTCGCCATCAAAAATTAAATCTCAGGCACCAGATTCTTTATATAAGGCATTAGATAATAAATGGTGCATTGCCATAGAAAAAGAACAGGTGATTAGGGAGAAAGTCTTTGCACAGTACTTTCCCAACCTCTAAAACTCAGAATTATTTGATGTTTTGGATGAAAATAAAGGACTCTCTTCACAAGGAGAAGAAGACTCTGGCTATTAGAGGGAAGAATTGATGATGTTGAAAAAGACACTCATCAGCATATGAATCATGCTATTCAAGCCCACAAAGCATGAATGGCCAACCTCCAAGCGGAAAAAGAACCAGTCATATCTAAACTGGATGAAGTTTTTGATAAAGAAGGAAACCTAGTTGAAGAACCAATCGACACTATTCATGTTGATTCCCTGGATGTAGAAGATGTCACTCAAGACATACCTTTTGAGGGAAAAGAACAGGGGTAACAGGCCAAATAGGGTAGTGAGCAAGCCGAGGACAGATAGGAAGCGGCTAAGGAACAGGAAGAGAAGAAGAAGAGGGATGAAGATGAGAAAAAGTAGAAAGAGGAAGAGAAGAGAAAAGAGGAAGAGGAGAAAAGAAAAGATGAAGAGAAAAAGAAGCAAGAAGATGAGAGGAAAAAGAAAGAAGAAGAGGATAAGGAAGAAAAGAATAAGAAGGAAGAGGAAAAGAAGAAGAAGGAAGAGGAGGATAAAGAAAAGGAAAAGTGGAAGGAAGAAGAAAAGAAGAATAAGGAAGAGGAAGAGAAAGAAGAGGAGAAGAGGAAGGAAGCTGAGAAGAAAAAGAAAGAAGAGGAAGACAAGGAACAAGAAAAGAAGAAGGAAGAAGCAGACAAGGCATCAGAAGTGGTGAAGAGCACATAGATGGAGACTTCGAAGGCAACCGAGAGTCAAGCCAAACTGGCTGACATCTCCAGTCCTATCGATCTCTAGTTTGCAAGTGAATCAGAGCTTATGTAGAGCATCAAGGTTGCTTAAGAGCACCTTGAAATCATTCAAAGGAAAAGGGAGCAAGATATAATTCAAGTGGTTGTAGACACCCTTACCAGTTTGATCCCTGGTACCAATCTTCCTAACACTGAATCATCACTAGCACAACTTAAACTACTATGTACTATAGTGGATGATCAGGTGTAGAGCCTGGAAGAAGTAGCTGAGGCAAATGTCAAGAAAGAGCAAAGGCTCTTAACATTGCTCTGGTGAAAAAGTTGAATGAACTTTGGTTTGAACTTCTGAAAGACCAAAAGGATATAAGGGACACTTTGGATGAGGGAAATCTGTTGGTAAGCAAAATTTGTCAACCCAATCTATTCTATGATGATGTGCTAGCTAAGAAGTAAAAGCTTCAAATGGACTTACAATCTTACTTGAGCACATTTAAGCCACCTTATGATTCCTTTGCAACTTATGGGCAAACCGATCATCAGTTTCAGATCCAGTCAGCCAAAATGGAGCAAGAGATCAGTACACAGTCTAGAGATTTGCAGGAGCTACAACTAGTTTTACTTCCACATCTGCAAATTCTTCAGAAGTGTTATCTGAACCTGGATGCCTTGACAGTTACGCAGGAGATGAGCATAGTTGATGCCATGGAGGAACAAGTATCCTAGATACAAACAAAGAAAGAAGTGGCCACCTCCCTACTTCAGTCCTGGTCTCTATCCATGAAATAATTTTTGTAGGACTATAAATCGGTTTTTGACAAGTATTATTCATTGTTGTCATTAACTTTTATTATTTTAATATCAAAGGGAAATAGGGTTGTTCAGTGGTACTTTGTCATTGTTGGCAAAGGGGGAGAAGTACTCTATCTATTTTGGAGACAAATAGGGAGAGGTATCTGGTTTAAAAATTTTTCTATATGCTTTGATATATGCTATATGCGTTGATATCTCAATGTTTATGTTTTGTATGTAAAATTGTTATACATTGTATTAATTAAGGGATAGTGTATATGCTTAGGGGGAGCAATTTTGTTAATGGTATGTTTTTGTTGTAAAACTCTTAGATGTCAAAATTTTATTTTCCTAAGTGTTGCCATCAATGCCAAAGGGGGAGATTGTTGGCATTTTTGATGTTTATGTTGTGATTGTCATTGATGGACACACACTTGCATTGAGATCTCCTTTGTATGTATGAGCTAGAGCTCAATCGGTATCTGTTCCAACCGGTATGTTGTATTCTAGTATTTAGACTAGTGGTGATTTTGCAGAATGTGTTTCCTGTTCTGAAGTGGCATGTCGACCCCAAGCGGTTCACATATCTCAAGCGGTACGAGGGAGAAAAGTGGCATAACACATTCTTACCAGTCTTCATTTTTGTCAAATCGGTAATACTCTGTGATGAGTCACCAATCCACTAATTGTTTGACGGTGCTGACACATTGACGGTGCTTTTTGTGTTGTGTTACTGAGTATGTCTAGATTCATTAAACCTAGGAAATTATAATGTAATCCTATTGGACTAACATGAAATTAGATTCCTTTAAAAGGACATCAAGTCTAGGGTTTTAGGTTGTTGGAAAAAGGGTTTATGTTGTGACTAGGGTTTAAGGTGGTTGATGAGTTATTGTAAGAACGATCTTATCTGAGAAGATCAAGTTGTAATTGAGAGAGAGATAGAGAAGACTGAAGTAATGCTAGAATGCATTAGTAGTGAGCTATACTGGATCTAACCAAGCAGTTTGTGCTATTAGATAGATCAAACACTTGTTGATTACTCACATCTTTGACAACTCTATAGCCCTTAACCGGGTAGGCCCAAAAGCCTTTTGTAAAATCCTCTAACAAGGTGGTTCACCTCTGTGAATCTAAAATCCTCTAGCAAGGTAGTCTTTAATCGGACTTATCTCCTAACAGAGATTGAGATTCCTAATAGGATCTGTTCTGGTGAAGAACATTGTAAGACCTTAACTAGTCTAGTTTCTATTCTACAAATAGTGACTTGTGAGTTCCATCTCACCATGGTTTTTTTCCAGTTGGGTTTCCACGTCAAATATCTTGTGTTATGATTGTATCAATTTTGTGGGTGAATGATTTATTTGCATTTTGGTTTGCATGTTTGATAACCAGTCTGTCTGTTAAACTGTTTTACCGGTTTATCTTCAGATTGTTTAAGTGTTTAAATACAAAGATTTTTTGGCATACTAATTCACCCCCCCTCTTAGTATTAATTAGATGTCTGGATCACTTCAATATCAGTTGGAGTTTCCCAAAATCAGTTCAAGAGGTTTTTAATTCTTAGCATCACCCCTCAAGGAATAAGTCTACAGTTTTGTTATGGAAAATGGTTTTACCCCATATCTATTGGGGAATATGGAAAGAGAGAAATGAAAGAGTGTTCAGAGAGAAGGCATCTAAGGCTCAAATTGTTTTTGATAAAATTAAATGAAATATATTGGAAAATATTAATATCATAGGTGGAATTGCTAATCCCCAAGACAAGGATGATCATATAATCTTCAAGAACTAGAGATTAAAGGGAAGAGACTTCTTTCATACTAATCCTATAGAAGGTGTGAAATGGGAATGTCCTCCCAATGGTTGGATGAAAATCAACTTTGATGGTGCTTCAAAGGGTAACCCTGGTAATGCAGGATGTGGAGTGGTTTTAAGGGATGAATGGGAAAAATACAAAATCATTAAATGTATACCTATAGGATATCAAACTAATCATGTTGTTGAGGCTATGGCAGCTTATCATGGGATGGTTCTTGCAAAGGAAGCCAATTGCACCAGAGTTTGGTGTGAAGGTGACTCTTTGAATATCATAAACTACTTGAATAAGGTCTTCCCACCTTCTTGGTCAATAAAAAATGTAATTAAAGAAGTGAAGAAAATAAGTGACACCTTTGATATGTGTGTTTTCACACATGTGTATAGGGAAGATAACTCATGTGGTGACTGGGCAGCCAACCTGGCCTGCCGAACTGAGGAAATAATTACTACTAATGGTGAGAGCAAACTTGCATGTGAGGAAAAATCCTTGTTTGATCTGGACCATATCCAGATGAGGCAATGTGGCATCATCAATCATTATTCCTAAATGCTTCTCCCACTTTTGTCGATGAAGGCTTATAGCGGTGGTGATGAGAATTTATTTAAGTATCTTATCATATTAACTGGGCATGGATTCAGGGCAATAATAGAAACCAGAGAAGAAAAATCAGAATAGATAGTAGGAATTCTAGTGATTGTGAAGCAAAAATGGGAGGGAACAAAAAAATGTTTGAACCAACCTCATGTTCGGATTAAAAGAAAAACAAAGAGGTTTGGGAGATTCTACAGGAGGGGGGTTTAAGTGTGTTTATGGAGAGGCTTAGTGGTAAAGACCCAATAGTCACTAAGCACTTTATAAAGAATTGGAAGAGTGGCAAAGTTTTGGTGGGCACCCAGATGATGATAGTGGATAAGGATATTATTGCAGAAGCCACAGGGATGGTGACAGAGGGCATGAATTTCTATAGAGATCGTAGCATCTCTGATAAGGCAGTGGATAGATTTCCTATCATGGATGGCGAGAAGAAGAAAATGGTAAAGGTTGACAACTCCTACCACTCCCCAAAACGCATCTGTAGGCCATGGAGGTTCATTTTGTTTGCTACAATAACCTACATTATGTTGGATGGGAGATTTACAAGAGCTTACAAGCACCATTTTATGCTGCTCAACCATTTTCACCATGGTGAAAAGGTAAGCTTGTCCTATTATCTTGCTTGTTCCATGGATCACACAATTAAAGAAATGTAGAAAGACCCTAAGGGTGACCATGCTCTTCATCAGGGTCTTATGGTTTTAGTGTATAAATTGTTGAAAGGGAAATGCATTGATAAACCAATTAGAGGTAAAAATATAAGGGATGAGGAAATGGAGAGTGAGGATAGTGGTTTTAACTTCAACTCAGAAACAAAAGGTGAGTTGAAGGAGTTAACCAAAAAGGGGTGGAATAAGGGGAAGAGGAAGAGGATAGTGGTTGATTCTGATATCTCAGATTCCGAGGATGAGTCCTTCGATGGAAAATTCATCAAAAGCAAGAAAGGTAAAGGGACCAGAAAACAAACCCAAAGGAAGAAGAACATCAGCAGGGGAGGTAACAAAGATATAAATCAAATTTTGATAGCTTCTAATAAGGAGGTAGAGGATGAAAAAAGTGACAATGTGCAGGGTAAGGAGGGGGATGATATACCAATTGTGGGTAGTAATGAGGATTTGAATACTCAAAGTTTGGAGAAAGATGACCAAGAGGATAAAAAGGGAAAACCTAGTGATTGTCTTGGGGATAATGAGAGTATTAAAGGATTTTGTGATACAGTCAACATAATGGTGAAAGACATAGGTAGCCTGAAGAATGATACGAATGTTATCAAAAAAGCCATGATAGGTGACAAACCTCTTTTTGAAAATGTTAAAGAATTGGCTGTGGCAATCAACAATGCTAAAGCCATTGAAAACATGGTTAGTAAAATTCTTGAAACTGAAAAGAAGGTTAAGGAAATGGAAGGAAATAAAGACGCGAATGGGTTGGAAATTGCTATGAATAATCTAGGCAAAAGAGTCGACAAGATGGAACTAACTATTGGTATTTTGGTATGGTTTTGTCATTGATGTCAACACCTACTAAAACACTAGCACTTTGGAGATCCAGTAGCATTCACCAACAAACAATTAAATATTGTACAGTTACTAGTATATGGTTCACCGGCAGGATATAATGATCATCAACACTTAGAATTATGTGGAAGACACTTGGTAATGTCAAAGACATCATTTGGACATCTTGTCCTAGAGTTTTGTTCATTGGTATATTCATATTTTCATATTTACTTTTACCGACAAATAGGTCCAGGGTTACCTAGGGTTACACCGGCAGGTTTATCTTTTCCAGATCAGCATGGCAAGCTAAAGAAATGATTAATTATTATTGTAAATGCATTAAGCCAACATGTTCAATAGGTTATTGCATTAGATATTATATTGTTTGTAAAAAAAATTTATTGTAATATCTTGTAGAGCCAACCTACTAAAATTGGTCTTAGGTTATGATCTAAATGTAAGATCTTATTTGTAAGATCAAATGTGGAATGTGAGAAACAATTGTGTGAAGGTATATGCGAGATTAAGCAGAGCTATACACGAAGACATCATTTGAAGGTGAAGTTAGGTTTTTGTGAAAGCATATCAGTATTACATCGGTACTGAATCCAGCATATGAAGATGTTATTTTTTGCAGTTAATTCTTATTGGATTTAACCATCCAACTGTAGTTGGTGTGACTCCCATTTTGTGATTGAGCACTGAGCTCTAGGCTATTGGCCTTTCTGCATGTGCAGACCCCATTTATGTACACTTAGTATCTACAGTAGTATCATCTAATTGTGGGTAAGGTTTCCCACCATGGATTTTCCCCTTACAGGGTTTCCATGTACAAATATTGGTGTCATGTGTTGTGGATGAATTTGTGTTTATGTTTCATGCATTAATCTTTACTGGTATAGCTATTAACTGTTAACACTGTCTACCGGCATACTTAACTAGTTTACCTGTATTAAGCATTAAGTTGGTTAATTTGTTTTTAGTTTGAAATTAGTTGACAACTGAATCAACCCCCCCCCCCTCTTAGTTGTCTCCAAGACCTAACAATTGGTATCAGAGCCTAGTCCTCTTTTGCAGAAGTTTAACAACTTGAGAAGATCCAATGTCTACTAATTATTTCAGGAAGGACAGTCCTAAACTTGATCGAACTAACTATGGCATATGGAAGATCTGAATGGAGACACATCTAAATCGCATTAACAAAGACATCTAGGAAGTTACAAAGAAAGGTTACACTACTATTGTACCTGGTCAGCCCAATCCAACTACCTTGGCTAAAGATGAGGAAAATGATTGCAAAGCAAGAGAAGCACTTTTGAGCGCATTATCAGATCAACAAATCATGGGATTATTAGATAGGTCTACTGCTAAAGCTATTTGGGATCATTTGGAAACACTAAATGAAGGAGATTCCATAGTCAAAATTGCAAAACTTAAAAGCTTCCGGGTCAGGGATGAACATCTGAAAATGGAAGAAGATGAAAGGATTTCTGCTTTTATGGAAAGAGTAAATGAAATTGTTTTGGGTATTAAATGTTGTGGAGGAACCATAAGTGAGGATGAAATTGTTTTAAAAATCTTAAGAGGATTTCCACTGGCATATAAAATGAAGGTTACTGCTATAATTGAGTTAAGAACAATGCCTAATACATCAGTAACTAGGGATACATTGATTGAGAAACTTTCAACTTTTGAAATTGAAGAATTTGGTCCTATTGCTACTATAAAGATAGATTTAGCCTTTAAAGCATCAACATCATCTATTCCATCATTTGACAAATATGATTGGAAAGCCTTTTATGCAAGAGAACTTGAAGAAAGAAAGAAAGAAAATGAAGAACTTGAAGAACTTGAAGCACTATTTGCAAGGAAAATGCCTAAAGGTCCAATTGGACGTAAGTATGAAGGTAAAGCATGCTTTAAATGTTTTAACTGCAATAAAATTGGTCATATGGCTTCAAGATGCCCTGATAGACATGCTAGACTAAGAGAAGAAGCTAGAAGGACATACAAGCCTAATCCTGAATATCAGAGATACAAATTTAGGAAGAATAGAGACAAATCTTGTTACATTGCTGACGAAGGTGTGATTGATGATTGTGATGAGGATCCAACAGACAATGGATGGGTTTTTGTTGCTATAACAGAAGATCAACGAGCACCTACTGTTCAACTAATAGAACAAGCCCTAGTAGCTAAAGTTGAAGTAAAGGATGAATGGATCATTGACTCATGATGCTCACATCATATGACAGGAGACAAAGGTAAGTTCCTGAACTTTCAAGAATATAATGGAGGTTTAGTAATATTTGGAGATGACAAAGCCTATTCAATCAAAGGTAAGGGTACAATATCTCTTGATGGTAAGCATAACACTAACAATGTTTACTATGTTGAAGGATTAAAGCATAATCTTTTAGGTGTTGGTCAATTAGTTGAGAAAGGATTTCAGTTACAATTTAAAAATGGAAAATGCAAAATAATGAATAGAACTAGTTTGGAAATTACAACCAGTAATCAGACTAGAGGTAATATCTTTCATTTGAATAATAGTGAAAAGACATGCTTGATTGCACATTGTAGCATCATAAATTGTACGCACTTGCTAAAGCAGTATAATTTTACACCTAGTTTAGCACCCGCCTTGGTGCACTTTGCATTTGCATTGCATTTCCCCTTTAGCACTTAATTAATCAAATTAATTAGGTCTAAGGTTCTATTTCATCATCTTCCACATCATAAAGTTGGGCCCTTTCATTAAAGTGTGCCCTTTTCATTTTATTCCTCCAATACATCATTTAATCAAAAACCTTAATTAAGTCCTATTTCAAACTTGGGGGCTTGATTTCGGGGTCAAAACATCTCGAAATCACCTGTAACTTCGAGATTCTCTCTAAAATCATCATATCCGATGGCCCTGAAAATTTGGTGAAAAGTTGTCGAGACCGTGGCACCCGGAGTGCACATGGTCCCGGACATTTTTCCCAAAATTTTAGGAGCGCGATCCAATCATAAAATAAAGCTTAACCCCAAAAAATTGGTGGGATATTCAATCTCTAGGTCGGCCAAAAGACGAAATTACGACCTAGGGTTTCATACATAAGAGCTCTCTTTCTTCATTTGAAGGGATCGGATCGGAATTTTGTTTTTAGGAACCTCATATGCAGTGAAAGAGAAGATCTTTGAAGACTTCAACAACATTCAACATCCTTCTATCAAGCACTTATCAATTTCATTTCATTAATTTAGGGCTTGGAAGACATTGAAGAACAATAGGAGATTACCGACTGAGGATTGGCTTGTACCCCTCCCTTGGGGGTTGGGTATGATTTCATGTTGTTTTCATGTCTTTGCATAAGCTTCAATATATCCTTTATTCATGCTTTAGATCACTTTGCATCTTGATTTAGAGCATTTACATTATCATTTTTAAGCAATTAGGGTTTACTTTCTAGGTTGCTCTAGTTTGCTTGCTTGCATTTTAGGATCTTGCACACACACAAGGTCTGCACACACAATATATTTTACAATACAAATTGGCTAATCATGGAGGTGGAAATCATTGAAGTGGGGGTTTGACTAAGGCAAAACCCTATATAGCCGCCCACACTCTTTTCAGATATAAGTGCAGGTTTCAGAACTCGGACGACGTCGCAGGTTACAGATCCGAGAAAAGCAGGTCGAGATAGCACTCCACATCAAATTGCAGAGCAAAGGACCTAGATAGGGGCATGGGGCACCCTGGTCCTACCAGGACAGGGGCGCTGGGTGTTGTGGTCCCTAGGACAGAGGTGCTGGGCGCACTGGTCCTCCTGACAGACAGCATTTCCGACAATTTTCCAGAGTTGCAGACAATAGTTTCAGGTGCAGTTTTAGGTGCAGAATCAGGACAGTGGCGCCCGCGGCCCCGTTCTGAACATTTTCAATAAGATTTTGACTCTGGGTACACATCTGCATTCTTATTTTGTCCTTGTGTTTTCAGCTTTCCATTGTTTAAGTTCAATTCTGCAATCTTATTATTAGTTCATACTTGCATTTTGGGGTTAAGAATTGAACTTGCATAATTTTACCTTTCAATTACAACAAAGGAATAGAAATCCTAATAGGTAGCCCATGGCTCTCTCTTTTACCAAAAAGAAGTAGCCAATTGTGTGATACCTCTAGGCTCTTTCGTATTCCACAAGTGTGTGGTTGAAAGTGAGATTAGGGCATGTTTGCTTAGTGTCACTTTTTCTCCTACACATTTTGGTGAACCCGACATGAATCTTATTATTGCTTCCTCTTGCATTGAATTTGCTAGATCTAGATCTAGGTTTAGTGTGTTTCATTTTCATTTTCATAAAAAAAAAAGAAAAAAAAAAAAAAGAAAAAAAGAAAAGAAAAAAAAAGAGTGTGTTTCTTTGTTTCTTTGCATTGTGTGTTTAAGTTTTATGCAACTTTTATTTCAAAATGTCAGATTTTTATTTGCAAGATGTTTATATTTATAATGATATATGCAATTATACCGATTATGAGTATAGCCAAGATGAATTAGATGAAGCTCTAGGTGAGTTTTTGAATCCTAAAAATGCCAAACCTTCATTTTACCAAAAACTCACAAACCTTGTTACTATGCCATTTCGTTGTGATGAGAAAGATAAGTCGAATGATTCCTCTCAAGGATACATTCCTATCAACTCTTCCACTAAATCTAGTAACATGGTTGTTTTCAATAATCCCCTCTATGAGGAGATGTCTCCCTTTGAATCAAAAGATAAACCTTTTAATGGATATGATCATGCTTTGTTTGATGATGCTCTTGATGATTTTGTGGCTTTATCGAAACCTTTAAACAAGAACACAACTTCCAAATTAGTTAACATGATAAACCTAAAAGAGTATAATAAGCCTCTCCTTACTATCCAAGGAGGGTATGGTCATGATTCCTTTCTTACTCCGAATAAAACTATCATCACCATGCAAGGAAGAAAACCTGTGAGTCCTTATAGTTATGCCAAGCAAATAACTAGAGAGAGTTATCATGTGGTTGTCCATACTTATCATACCAGAAATAATAGGCAGCCTAATCCTCCTCCTGTTATTCTGGTTTCTCTTCCTAATCCTCAACCAATTCTTCCGCAAGCTCCGCGTATTTCACAAATGCTTAGTAAGGAGTATGATCTCATAGAACAACTTAAGGCTACCCCTGCTAAGATATCCCTTTGGGATTTGATTCAAACTTCTTCTACTCATCACGGAATGTTACAAGATGCTTTGAAAGATTTGAATGTTCCTCCACCGAATACATCTAGTAATATAGTGTCTTTGGTTAACTTTGTGATGAATCCTAAGGCTCATATTATGTTCACTCAAGACGAGTTGCCTACTAGTGAAATTCAACATCAATATGATCCCTTGATGATTGTGGTTATCATAAATGACATTGCTATAAGATGAAAATTAGTAGATAATGGCTCTGGCCTTAATGTGTGTAGCATTAATTTGTTGCATAAGATGAATGTGGATACATCCCTTATTGAGCTCGACTCTCATCCTATTCGAGGCTTTGATAATGTGGCTAAGTCTTCACTAGGTACTATCACCTTACCCATCACAGTGGGGCCTGTTACTTTGCCTACTCTATCCATGTTATGTTGGGAAATCTAACGTACAACTTGTTATTAGGAAGACCTTGGATTCATAGTATGCAAGCTATCCCCTCTACATTGCATAGACAAGTTAAATTCATTTATAACAATAAGACATATACCTTGATAGGCGATACTAATTTCCAAGCTTGTTTGCAAACATCTACTTCCAAAGGGAGTTCTTCTAAGCCTTCCTCTTCTAGTGATGACTCTTTAAACAAGATACCTATGGATGAACCCTCACTTTCTGATGATCAAAATTCTTTGGATGAGTCTAAAGCTCTTGAAGAAGATCCTTCTCGACTTGAATCTACACATGAGAAGGCCCTTGATCCTGAGAAGATTCTTGCAGAAGATGATTGGGGATCTCTTGATTTCAATCCTACCTTTGTAGGTGAATATAAGGTTCCTTCTAGAGAGCTTAAAGTTGAAAAGAAGGAAGAAGCTAAAAATCAGTCAATTTTACCCAAGCCTATGAGTAATAACTTTGTGGCTGCTTCTCAAACTTCTTCTCCTCACACCTCTAATTCTGAAGAGTTTGATTCTTTGTCTTATGAAAAACCGCCTTCTCTTTCTGAAATGGTTGATCGTTATGGTCATGGTTTTCGCATTTTTGCTAAGCATGGGTATCATGGAAATGGTTGTGGCACTCATGAATAAGGGATAAAGGCTCCTCTAGAGAGTAATTTTCACAATTATGCCTTTGGACTTGGCTATAATCCCTGCAAACGCACTAAAGCTTCTAAAAGACCATGCATTAGTGTGAATGCTATTTCTACATCTCTATCAATGCAACACCCTGAGTATATTGATGGGGATCCTTTGTGTGCCTATGCTTTAGATGTCTTCCCTACCGATGATGCTTTAGCTGAGTTCTTGGGAGCCTATGACACTCTTCCTCGTTATCATCACAATAGGGGACTCCCTTATTGTTTGAACACTGAAGCCTATTTTGGAAAAGAGATCGATAATGATGAGATTGTGAAAGAATTCCCTCAGTTAAAGGATACTCCTCAACAAAGTAATCTTCTTATAAGTGACACCATTGATGTTAAGATGGATCCTTGCAATGAAGAAAAAGTTATTAAAATTGGAAAATGTCTGGACAAAGAAGAAAAAAAACAATATGAAGATTTATTGAGTGAATTCCCTGAGATCTTTGCTTGGACATATTCTGACATGCCTGGTATAGATCCTAAGATATTCACTCATAATATTGTCTTAGTTCCTGATGCTAAGCCCGTGAAACAAAAGATTCGAAAAATGAATCCTAAGGTAGCCTTGCTTGTTAAGGCTGAGATTGAAAAATTATTGGAGGCTGGATTTATCTGCCCTATTGATTATTCCCCATGGATTTCAAATATTGTCGCTGTGGCTAAACCAGATAATAAAATAAGGATGTGTACCGATTTTCGAGATTTAAATAAGGCTTCTTTAAAAGATGATTTCCCTCTGCCAAACATTGACATGATAGTTGATTCTATGGCAGGACATGCCTTGTTATCCTTCATGGATGGTTTTTCAGGATACAATCAAATTTTCATTAACCCTCAAGATCAATTCAAAACCGCTTTCACCACTCCTTGGGGTACATTTTGTTGGATAATGATGCCTTTTGGACTTAAAAATGCCGGTGCAATTTATCAACGAGCGATGACCCTTATCTTTCATGATTATATGCATAAGATTTTAGAAGATTATGTTGATGATATTTTGGCCAAATCCATTCTTCGCATAAATCATATTAAAATCCTTCATCAAATCTTTAAAAGAATTCGTAACTATCACATGCGCTTGAATCCCCGAAAATGTGTTTTTGGTGTGGATAGTGGAAAACTATTAGGATTCATAGTTTTGCATCGTGGGATTGAGGTGGACACTAAGAAAATAGATGCTATTGTCAACATGCCACCTCCTAGAAATGTGTCTCAACTTAAAAGCTTACAAGGAAAGATTCAAGCCATTCATAGGTTCGTATCTCAACTTGCGGATCGTACCTTTCCTTTTACTCAACTTCTCAAAAAGAATATCATTTTTCAATGGAACGAAGATTGTCAGCAAGCATTTGAGGATTTAAAAGTGTATTTGGCTAGTCCTCCTATTCTTCAACCGGTCGAACCTTCTAAACCCTTCCTTCTGTATATAGCTGCTTCTTCTCATGCTCTCGCAACATTGTTGGTACAACATGATAAAGATGGTAAGGAATGTCTGGTTTATTATATAAGTCGTACCTTACTCGATTATGAGACTCGATATTCTGCGATAGAAAGACAATGCTTGGCCTTGGTGTTTGCGACTCAGAAATTGAGACATTATCTTTTAAATTCCGAAGTCCATGTCATGGTAAAGTTTGATCCTTTGAAGCATCTTTTCTCTAAAACTGATTTATCAGGACACCTAGCTAAGTGGGTTATGATGTTAACTGAATTTGACCTTAAATTTGTTTCACAAAAGGCAATTAAAGGGCAAGCATTGATCGACCGCTTAGTTGAGGCCCCTTCACCTTTCTCCTTCCCTAATCCTGAGTCTTTTCCCGATGATTTCATTCTTTGTACAGAAAAAGATGAAACTTGGGAACTGTACTTTGATGGCTCTAAGTGTCGTACAGGATCGTGGGCAGGTGTTGTTCTGATTTCTCCTACAAAGAAATCCATTCCCTTATCTTATCGTCTAAATTTCCTGTGTACCAATAACATTGCTGAGTATGAGGCTCTTATAGCGGGAATAAAAGTAGCCTTAGCTCTGAATATAAAGCACATACATATTTATGGAGATTCTCAATTGATTATAAGACAAGTAACAGGACTGTATCAAGCAAAATAAGACAAATTATCACAATATAAAGATCTTGCTATCTCTTTATTACAAAAATTCAATTCTTATACCATGGAACCTGTTCCTCGAAAAGATAATCGACATGCGGACGCAATGGCATGTGTGGCTTCTCTTGTATCTTTAGAGGACCCTGTGGTTGATCTTATATTTGTTATTCACAACCTTATTTCTCCAGCTATTGTAGACGATTCTAGCTTGGTAACATGTTGTGACTTTATAGACTCAGATGAATGGTATTCGCATATCGTAAGACATTTGACCGATGGTACCTTTCCTGATTCTACTAATAGGAACACTAGGGCTAGAATCCGCAATCTGTCTGCTAGATATATTATTCTTTCTAATATCCTTTACCGAAGGGGTTATGATGGTATTCTCCTTCGCTGTCTTAACAAATTGGAAATCCCCGTTGCTCTTGAAGAGGCACATTCAGGTGCCTGTGGGGGGCATTTTGGAGGCAAATCCTTGGTGCAAAGATTGCTTCGTATGGGATACTATTGGCAAACTATGCAGAAGGATTCTTTTTCATTTGTTAAGAAATGTCATCAATGTCAACAACACAATAATCTAATTCATGCTCTTGCTCAAGAACTTCGTTCTCAAGTAGCTTCTTGGCCTTTCTCTGCATGGGGTTTGGATTTCATTGGTAAAATCTCTCCTCCTTCATCTCAAGGACACACCTTCATTATAACTGCAACAGATTACTTTACGAAGTGGGTAGAAGCTATTCCCCTTCGCTCTACTACTGCTGAAGTGATTTGTCAATTTCTTCTAGAAAACATCATTTCTTGATTCAGGATACCTTCCACTATAATCTCAGATAATGGGACATCATTTAAGAACAAGGACATGAAGAAATTCCTTGAGAAGTATCATATCAAACATTTATTTTCTACACCATACTATCCTCAATCAAATGGTCAAGCCGAATCATCCAATAAGATAATTGAACAAATTCTTCGCAAAACCATGAATACGCATGGTAAGGATTGGAGTAATCAGCTAATCTATGCTCTTTGGGCTTACCAAACGAGTGTACGAATTGCTACAGGAACTACCCCTTATAATCTTTTTTATGGTGCTGATGCCATTATGCCTTTAGAGTTAGAGATTCCATCACTTAGGGTTTCTCTCAAAGGTATGGTGGATGATGACTCTTATACTGAACAACGACTTCAATAGCTTGAGATGCTTGATGAATAGCGTATAAACGCTCTTGAGCATATTCAAGCGTATCACAAAACTCTACAACGAAGCTATAATGATAAGGTTATTCAATGTTCCTTCTCGGTAGGTGACTTAGTCCTCTATGAGAATCAGCGCAATGTGAATGCCTTACCTACAAAAAAGGGAAAATTTAGTCCTAATTGGTTTGGACCATATATCGTTATTGAAGATTATGGATCAGGTGCTTACAAAATAGTGGATGTAGACGGTACGCTTCTTAAAGAACCTATCAATGCTATGCACTTGCGTAGATATTATGCTTAATTTTCCATTCCTTATCTTTCATTTCATCTAAACTTCTTTTCAGTTCGTCAACATTGGGTAATATGTTAGTATATCTTAATTAGAGCAAAATAGAGTTAAATGATATGGTGTTTAATCTATATTGCTTCATTCTCAACAAGCATGTTTCTTTACTTTATAGTTTGTCTTGAATTCATTTATGTAAATTGTAAAAGATTTACACTTCCATTATGCTAGCATATTATACAATGTCTTTATGTGTTAAGTAGAATCGTATCATGTTGTGTTTAAGGTCAAATTTAAATCACATTAGTTATATGATTCTTAGACTTAATGCATATTTCTTCCCTATCATCAATGTAGTACTTGATTAAATATTTTAATTAAGTCACACATGTATCAATTTAATCATGGAGCATTGAGAAATCAATCACATGGAAATTAAATCCTGAACATACATGTACACCTACCAAATGTATTAAATTTAATCAAAGCAAAATATACATTGTTTTAAGCATTAAAGATAACACATTTGAGACAAAGAGAAGCATGTATATATATATATATATGTGAATCGTATACAAATATAGGTCATTATACATCCAAAATATGACCTATCTTACATCATAAAATCATCTCCTATCCCTAGGGCTAGTGGCTGGAGAGTGACGACTAGATGCTCCCTCATGATCTGGCCGTCTAAGTGGACCCATAGGTGTGTAGCATGATATAGACCGTGAGTGACTTTGAGAGGAACTCCTACGATCCCTATCCATAAGGATCGTGCGATAGGTGGTAGCCTCGGCCTGAGCTGCTGCTAGATCTCACTGTGCACGCTGAAGGTTCTCTAATAGAACTCTCTCTCTCTCTCTCCATATGTCTACCTGTACTCGGAATGGGGAAAACAAGTCCTCATGCTGACTCGCGTTCCCCTAAGGCCTATAAGCAATCTGTGAGGAACTAGGGATCTGTGCCATCGTGGAAATGTCTGTCACTGCTTGCTGAATTAGGGAATGCCACTCCTGCACATTAGCTATAGTAGTAGAACAGATTTTTGTATTAGTACCATTCTATATCATCAAAGCATTAATCAATCAATATAAACCTACTATACCTGGATCTCCCTCGCACCAGTAGGGATCATGATATGGTAGCATTTGTGACTGGGAACTACTAGGCTCCCCACGCTCAAATAATCTATGCACGATGGGTGTAGGCTGGCCCGTACTAGAAACAGGTCTCCATATCGCCTCATGTTCCCCCTTTTGGGGAATAAGAGGAGGATCCAGGGCTATGGTATCATCTCCTAAATGGTGGATAGCTGCATCTGACCCCTCCTCATCATCTCTATCCTCTTCCTCCTCCTCCTCGTCATCCTCATCCTCGTCCTCATCCGCATCCTCACCTACATCCTCATTCTCCTCATCTCTATCTGTGTCATCCTCCTCTCCCTCCTCCTCCTCCTCGGCACTAGGTTGATCTCCTGTGGGTGGATTAGGATCTCCTGCTTCCTCATGACCCTCTCCCTCCTCTAGCTCCTCTGACCTGGATCCCTGGTCCTCATCTCGGTCTCCATGTCTCCATGGGCTTGGATGGCTTGTTGAGTGATTTGGTGGAAAGATAGGCCCTGGGTATGATCTCACAAACCATGAGACATACCCGCGTTGTGTCCCAAACTCTGTAGAATAATCAGTGACTACATCCTAATTGGATCCCTCTATGTCTGTAATCTCGATGTCATCTATCGTCAGTCTCACTACTTCTCTAGGTCTGGGAAGGACTCATGAGTGTCGAGTATAGATGGGCACATCGGCTGGAACACACTGCTTTAGCCCAAACTACCTCCATACTCGGTCAAAGTAGAATGGGACTATGATATGTGAATATCGTACCCATAGCAGGTGGCTCCTTTGTAAGCATGCTAATTGTCTCTCCATCCCATCCCATCTGTGCATCCGCAGATAGGGTCTCCATACTATCACCTCGGCTATCAATCTATCAAAAATCACTCTCCAATATAACAGATATCCAAATCTCCACTCGCTGGTAAGTGGATAAGCAAACACCCTAGGTCACTCGCTAGCCATACTCATTGGAAAGCCGATAGGCCTGGTGCATGTGAAATGCTCAAATATCCACACCTGCAGAAGTGTGCATGTCATCAAGCTGTAGCCCTGTCCAAACATATACTCCTCAAGGTCATGATAGAGATGTGCAAGCATACTCTGACCCCAAGCTAGTGCTATGATGGTGATCATAAGGCATCTCACAAGGGGCACCTCTCCTATAGGATGTAAGAGCCAGCTGACCATGATGCAACCTCTCGTCTCGCTCGACATGACTCTCCCTATGCAATATACCTGCTCTCTCTAATGGTCCTCCGCTGACCGATCGGTCGCGTATGTCATAGTAGCTCCTCTGATAGGAAGAAGAAGTATGCAATACACATCCTCAAGTGTAACCATCAGCTCTCCTACTAGAAGGTGGAATGTGCATGTGTCAGGATCCCATCGCTCCATCAGTGCCATCAGCATCGCAGGATGGAACCGAATGGCTGGCATGAGGATCGCATACCATAAACCCATGATTGACAATGTGTCTCTCTCTGCCTGAGTCAGTCGTGGAATCTGATCTCGCAAACTACAAGGAATTTGTCCCATCGTATGCTCTCTCATGTATGGGAGACCCTGCAACACAAAAAACATAACTATAATCAGTACTCAATCATCGAAATCACTCATGCAAACTGTCGAACATCATATGCTAACCCTGACATCTCTCACCAAGTCCTGATTGGGACCATGGTGCCCTGTTAGGGACCATGGCACCCTGGGTGGGACCCAGGGTCAGATTCAAGGGCCCGCAAATGATCACAGAAAGTCATAATGCAGAAAATCAAAAGTCAATGTTCAGTCAACTCGCCTCGTCCAGTGGCTCGTCATCGATCACGGCCTGTCGCAGGATCTCAATCCTCGTGGGACGCTCCGGTCATCGTGAAGGCATGATGATGGCTATGTGGGCTCCACTGCAATGAACAGTATTCCAAAATCAACAAAGTGACAAATGCAAATGTCACTTTCAAGGTATATACTTTCATTCCTTTAACTTTACTTTCAAAACCCTAATTTTCCTATATCATTCATTTCATCATAACTTAAGTTTGGGAGATGCGATTTTCAAACCGTTTGTTGCATAGGAATCATATTTTCATTCCCCTACTCTCGGGATGTTCCAAAAAGTTCTCTGATGAAGCCTTTTTAGTGAACATCCCTCATCAATACTCTCTTACACAATTTGTCGTAAGTAAACATGCTACCCTATTTCACCTCCCTAATAAGCAAGTCGAAATAGGGGGGGCATATAGCTACTCACAAATTTCATCACTTTCCTTAGTAAGCATTAGGTGATTTTGTGATCTAACGTGTGTTTTGTAGGGTGTGGTTCCTAACTGTATACTGCAGATACCACTGGGGGCTTCGTCCGACAAACTTATGGATATATCCTTTTTCAAATGATGTTTACTTTTTTGTACTTTAGCTTGCATATGCACGTAGTACTCATATGACCACTAAAGTGGGGCTAAATGTAGCATCATAAATTGTACGCACTTGCTAAAGCAGTACAATTTTACACCTAGTTTAGCACCCGCCTTGGCGCACTTTGCATTTGAATTGCATTTCCCCTTTAGCACTTAATTAATCAAATTAATTAGGTCTAAGGTTCTATTTCATCATCTTCCACATCATAAAGTTGGGCCCTTTCATTAAAGTGTGCCCTTTTCATTTTATTCCTCCAATACATCATTTAATCAAAAACCCTAATTAAGTCCTATTTCAAACTTGGGGGCTTGATTTCGGGGTCAAAACATCTCGAAATCACATGTAACTTCGGGATTCTCTCTAAAATCATCATATCCGACTGCCCTGAAAATTTGGTGAAAAGTTGTCAGCACCATGGCGCCTGGAGTGCACATGGTCCCAGACATTTTTCCCAAAATTTTAGGAGTGTGATCCAATCATAAAATAAAGCTTAACCCCAAGAAATTGGCAGGATATTCAATCTCTAGGTCGGCCAAAAGACGAAATTACGACCTAGGGTTTCATACATAAGAGCTCTCTTTCTTCATTTGAAGGGATCGGATCGGAATTTTGATTTCAAGAACCTCATATGCAGCGAAAGAGCAAATCTTTGAACACTTCAACAACATTCAACATCCTTCTATCAAGCACTTATCAATTTCATTTCATTAATTTAGGGCTTGGAAGACATTGAAGAACAATAGGAGATTACCGACTGAGGATTGGCTTGTACCCCTCCCTTGGGGGTTGGGTATGATTTCATGTTGTTTTCATGTCTTTGCATAAGCTTCAATATATCCTTTATTCATGCTTTAGATCACTTTGCATCTTGATTTAGAGCATTTACATTATCATTTACAAGCAATTAGGGTTTACTTTCTAGGTTGCTCTAGTTTGCTTGCTTGCATTTTAGGATCTTGCACACACACAAGGTCTGCACACACAATACATTTTACAATATAACTTGGCTATTCGTGGAGGTGGAAATCACCAAAGTGGGGGTTTGACTAAGGCAAAACCCTATATAGCCGCCCACACCCTTTTCAGATATAAGTGCAGGTTTTGGAACTCGGACGACGCCACAGGTTACAGATCGAGGAAAAGCAGGTCGAGACAACACTCCACATCAAATTGCAGAGCAAAGGACCTGGACAGGGGTGTGGGGCACCCTGGTTCCTGGGACAGAGGCGCTGGGCGCCCTGGTCCTCCTGACAGACAGCATTTTCGATAGTTTTCCAGAGTTGCAGATAGCAGTTTCAGGTGCAGTTTCAGGTGCAGAATCAGGACAGTGGCGCCCGCGCCCCCGTCTCAAACATTTTCAATCAGATTTTGACTCTGGGTATGCATCTGCATTCTTATTTTGTCCTTGTGTTTTCAGCTTTCCATTATTTAAGTTCAATTCTGCAATCTTATTATGAGTTCATACTTGCATTTTGGGGTTAAGAATTGAACTTGCATAGTTTTACCTTTCAATTACAACAAAGGAATAGAAATCCTAATAGGTAGCCCATGGCTCTCTCTTTTACCAAAAAGAAGTAGCCAATTATGTGATACCTCTAGGCTCTTTCGTATTCCACAAGTGTGTGGTTGAAAGTGAGATTAGGGCATGTTTGCTTAGTGTCACTTTTTCTCCTACACACACATATAGATGAAAGTTGGTTATGGTATAAGAGACTCTATCATGTAAACTTTGATTGCATGGTAAAGATCAGTACTTCTAAGGTAGTTAGAGATCTACCTAAAATTGTCAAACCTCAAAATACAATATGTAAGGAATGTCAATTTGGAAAACAAGTTAGAGATAGTTTCAAAAATATTATAGAAAAATCCAATAATGCTCTTGATTTGATTCACACTGATTTATGTGGTCTAGCTAGAACTAAAAGCTTACAAGGTGATAGATATTTCATGCTAATCATTGATGACTATTCTAGAATGTGTTGGGTTACTTTTCTCAGAGAAAAATCAGAAGCACTTGGAAAGTTCAAACTATTCAAAGCAATGGTTGAAAATGAAACTAGTAATAAAATCAAATGTTTAAGATCAGATCAAGGAGGAGAATTCACTATTAGGGGTCCCACAGATACTGAGAGGGGGGGTGAATCAGTATCTAACCGGTAATTAGAATTTATTAACTTAAAACATGCAGAACATAATATAATAGTGCATCGATATGCAAGAAATAATGTAATAAACAGAATCAAGAACATCCACATGAAAAGTACACCATAACACAAGAATTTAATGAGGAAACCTAGTGTGGGAAAAACCTCAGTGGGATTTGTGACCCACAATATTCACTCACTGGCCAATAAGAGAATATTACTTACAATAGGGTCCTACACATGCAGGAAGGCCAACTGCCTAGAGCTCATTGCTCAATGGGAAGTCACATTGACTTACAAATAAGGATTATACTAATCCAACAACTTGTACTGCTTTACAATAGCATCTTCAATGCCAGATTCAGTACCGGTTCCTGCTCTATTCTTTACATATACCCTTTGACCTATATTTCACACATTAAGTCTGCCTAATATTTTTCTTTATACTTCTACATCACTTATACAAATGTCTACAATGATCTCCTTTATATATAAGAGTCATTTTACAATTTTCCAAGTCAGCTTACAATAATAAACAAAATATTGTATAACAAAAATCTTGTCGGCCTTTGTGCTGGTATACTTCTTTTCTTCTATGTCGGTGCCGGTGCTGGTGTCGGTGTCCTAAGTATTGGTGTTGAGTGTGATTTGTTGATGCCAGTATAATGTCTTTGCCAGTGCCATAGGATTGCAAGGTTGCCATCAATGATAAAACCTTCAATCACATATAATGTCTCATTGGAGTGTGCATATGCCAACAATCTCCCCCTTTGGCATTGCTGGCAACAATCATGAGAAATTTCAAAAAGTATCCAAAAATGTTACCAAAAATGTGAGAGCTCCCCCTAAGCATATGATTCCTGTGTTTTGAATTTTCTCATCCCACTACTCCCCCTTTGGCATCAATGACAAAGGTTGTCAAGATGTCAATAGAGTTTGTAGTTTCAACTATCCATAACCTCAACCTTGTAGCTAGGTAGTTATAATCTGAAAAAGATCTCCCAAAATCAAGTTTATACTATCCATAAACTTCTTACTATCCTTTATTGTTGTCTCAGTTCTCTTCACTATACCGGTGAGATGCTACAAATGCTCTGCTGGTGTTTTGCTTCCCTGTATTAATGCCTCAAAAATTTTCTTCTATAGAGATGCTAGATAGTCCAATCTTGGACTTAGTTTAGATCTCAAATGTTTTGCCTTATTTATTATTCTTTCTCTCTCTTATTTCTTGCAACAGTAAAAATTTCTTAAGAGCTTGAATGATATCCTGAGATGCCCTTAAATCATCTTCTAGTTTGATATTTTTCAATTTCTCTGCATCATAGTCTGTAAGAGCTCCTTCAAGTTGCTTCATCAGATTTTTCATCTTTATCAGTGTCAAGATCTTCCTCAAGCTATTAGGCTTCTGAAAATAGAGGACCAAGCTCTGATACCAATTGTTAGGGGCCCCACAGATACTAAGAGGGGGGGGGGTGAATCAGTATCTAACCGGTAATTAGAATTTCTTAACTTAAAACATGCAAAACATAATATAACAGTGTACCGGTATGCAAGAAATAATGCAATAAATAGAATCAAGAACATCCACATGAAAAGTACACCATAACACGGGATTTTAATGAGGAAACCTAGTGTGGGAAAAACCTCGGTGGGATTTGTGACCCACAATATTCACTCACTGGCCAATAAAAGAATATTACTTACAATAGGGGCTTGCACATGCAGGAAGGCCAATTGCCTAGAGCTCACTACTCAATGGGAAGTCACACTGACATACAAATAAGGATTATACTAGTCCAACAACTTGTACTGCTTTACAATAGCATCTTCAATGCCAAATTCAGTACCGGTTCTTGCCCTGTTCTTTACATATACCCTTTGACCTATATTTCGCATATTAGGTCTGCCTAATATTTTTCTTTATACTTCTACATCACTTATATAAATGTTTACAATGATCTCCTTTATATATAAGAGTCATTTTAAAATTTGCCAAGTCAGCTTACAATAATAAACAAAATATTGTATAACAAAAATCCTATCAGCCTTTGTGCCAGTATACTTCTTTTCTTCTATGTCGGTGCCGGTGTCAGTGTCCTTAGTGCCGGTGTTGAGTGTGATTTGTTGATGCCGGTATAATGTCTTTGTCGATGCCGTAGGATTGCAAGGTTGCCATCAATGACAAAACTTTCAAGCACATACAATGTCTCATTGGAGTGTGCATATGCCAACATTCACATCTAAGGACTTTAATACATTCTATGAAGTGAATGGAATTAGAAGATAGCTATCAGCACCTCAGACACTACAGTAAAATGAAGTTATTGAAAGGAAAAATAGAACTATCTTGGATGCAACAAGAAGTGTGTTATCAGAACCAAATTTACCACATGTGTATTGCAGAGAAGCAGTCAACACAACAATCTATACATTCAACAAAGTTCACATCAAAGGTGAAACCGGTAAGACCCCTCATGAACTATGGTTTGGTAATGCTCCTACTCTTAAATATTTCTAAATTTTTGGAAGTAAATTTTATATTAGAAGAGATGAGTATATTGGCAAATTTGATCCTAGAAGTGATGAAGGAATATTTCTTGGTTATTCATCTAAGAGCAAGGCATATAGATGTTTTAACAAGAGATTGCAAAAAATCATTGAGAGTACAAATGTAAAAATTGATGAACACTTCAGAGGAATTTCAAGGTATATAGACTCTGAACTGACAATAGAAATTGTGACAAATGAACCTACACCAAATTAACCAGTACAAAATGAAGATCCAGTTACCCTAGTACCATCTGAGGATTCCACAATAATTGAAGAACAACAACAAACAAAGACACTCGAGTATGTAAGATTGAATCATTCTGAAGATCAGATAATTGCAAATAAATTTAAAGGAGTTATGATAAGAGGAAGATTGGAAAATGAAGAGGTATGTCTTATTTCTCAAATGGAACCATCATCTGTTAATGAGGCATGTGAAGATAAATTTTGGATTAAAGCTATGGAAGAAGAATTAGAACAAATTGAGAAAAATAACACTTGGACATTAGTTCCCCGGCCTAAAGATAAAAATGTAATTGGAACCAAATGGGTATTTAGAAACAAACTTAATGAAGATGGTAAGGTTGTCAGAAATAAAGCAAGACTAGTATGTAAGGGATATTCTCAGAAAGAAGGAGTTGATTACAATAAAACCTTTGCACCAGTAGCTAGAATTGAGGCAGTCAGATTATCCTTGGCTTTTGCAGCACACAAGAACTACAAAGTTTATTAAATGTGCATTTTTTAATGGAGATCTTGAAGAGGAAGTATACATTGAACAACCTGATGGATTTTCTTTGACAAATGACAATGATATGGTTTGCAAGTTAAGGAAAGCTCTGTATGGACTGAAACAAGCCCTAAGAGCTTGGTATGCAAAATTGGATAAGTATCTTTTAAAGATTGGTTTTACTAAAGGAAATGCAGACAACAATTTATATTAAAAAATAACTAATGATGACATCTTGATTATAGAAGTATTTGTTGATGATATAATCTTTGGAGGAGAAGATGGTTTATGTAAGGAATTTTCTACTAAAATGTAGGAAGAATTTGAAATGTCTATGATTGGAGAAATAAAATTCTTTTTAGGATTGTAGATTTCACAAACTGACAAAGGTATATTCTCGAGTCAATCCAAATACTTAAAAGAGTTACTAAAGAAATTTGGGATGGAGAACTCTAAACCAGTAAGCACACCTATGACTACAAATGACAAATTATCTCAAAGGGATGAATCTACACCTATTAATCCAACTAGATACAAATCTATGATAGGAGGTTTACTGTATTTAACATAAACCAGACCTAATATTATGAGTGCAATATGTATTGTTTCAAGATTTCAAAGTAATCCTAGAGAAAATCATGAATCAAAAGTAAAAAGGGTTTTCCGGTACTTACAAGGCACTATAAATCTTGGATTATGGTATCCTAGAGATGAAAACTTTGAATTATGTGCATACACAGATGCAAATTGGGCAGGAGATGTGGATGATAGAAAAAGCACCACCAGCGGAGCATTCTTTCTTGGAAAGAGATTAGTTTCTTGGTTGAGTAAGAAACAAAGTTGTACATCTTTATCAATAGCAGAATCAGAATATGTTGTAGCAGCAACTAACTGTACATAGGTACTATGGCTTAAGAAAATGTTGAAAGACATAAAGGTAAAATGCAAGGAACCTATTACCATATATTGTGATAACACTGCAGCAATTGATATATCTAAGAATCCAGTACTACATTCTAAAACAAATCATGTTTCTATCAAACTAAATTTTCTAAGGGAAAAAGTTGAAGAAAATGAGATAAAATTGGTTTATGTCAACACTAAAGAACAACTTGCAGATATTTTCACAAAACCTTTGCCTAAATAGACTTTTGAATATCTCAGAGATCAGCTTGGAGTCATACCACCACTAGTAGAGACTTAGATAGTTGATGATTGTCATCAACCAGCAAAATTAAAAGACAAAACATTTACTCCGATCTTTGATGAGGAAGCTACTTCTCAGGGGGAGTAGTTGGTATTTTGTATATGAACTTGGTGTTATTGTAACTTTGACATTTGATGTCAAAGGGGGAGAGATATCTATGGAAAAACACATTATCTTTTAATGAGAGATTGGTATTGAAAAACTTTGGATAACACATGTTGCTCCCAGGGGGAGAGGTTGTTGTTTAGGAGAGATTGTTGGTTTTTGGTATTTGGCATTTCTGTTTTGGCACTTTGATGGTTTTTCCATCTTGTGTTGCCATCAATGCCAAAGGGGGATATTGTTGGTATTTTGGTATGGTTTTGTCATTGATGTCAACACCTACTAAAACACTAGCACTTTGGAGATCCAGCAGCATTCACTGACAAACAAGTAACTATTGAACAGTTACTGGTATATGGTTCACTGGCAGGATATAATGATCACTGACACTCAAAATTATGTGGAAGACACTTGGTAATGTGAAAGACATTGTTTGGATATCTTGTCCTAGAGTTTTGTTCATTGATATATTCATATTTGCATATTTGCTTTTACCGGCAAATAGGTCTAGGGTTACCTAGGGTTACACCAACAGGTTTACCTTTTCTAGATCAGCATGGCACGCTAAGGAAATGATTAATTATTGTTGTAAATGCATTAAGCCAACATGTTCAATCAGTTATTGCATCGGATATTATATTTTTTGTAAAATGTTTTAATTGTAATATCTTGTAGAGCCGACCTACTAAAATTGGTCTTAGGTTATGATATAAATGTAAGATCTTATTTGTAAGATCGAATGTGGAATGTGAGAAAGAATTGTGTGAAGGTATATGAGAGATTAAGAAGAGCTATACATAAAGACATCATTTGAAGGTGAATTTAGGTTTTTGTGAAAGCATATCAGCATTACACTGGTACTGAATCCAGCATATGAAGATGCTATTTTGTGCAGTACATTCTTATTGGATTTAACCATCCAACTGTAGTTGGTGTGACTCCCATTTTGTGATTGAGCAGTGAGCTCTAGGTTGTTGGCCTTTATACATATGTAGACCCCATTTATGTATACTTACTATCTATATTAGTATCAACTTATTGTGGGTAAGGTTTCCCATTGTGGTTTTTCCCCTTACAGGGTTTCCACATACAAATATTGGTGTCATGTGTTGTGGATGACTTTGTGTTTATGTTTCATGCATTAATCTTTACAAGTATAGCTATTAACTATTAACACTATCTACTGGCATACTTAACTGGTTTACCAGTATTAAGCATTAAGTTGATTAGGTTGTTTTTGGTTTGAAATTAGTTGACAACTAATTCACCCCCCCGCCCCTCTCAATTGTCTCCGAGACCTAATGCTAATTGTGAAGAATATAGTCAAACATAATTTCTAGGTTCTCAAAGCCTCTATGTACAATATGAACATTCTGATTAATAGATTTGATATCATCAAAGATAAAGAGGGTGACAAGGACCAGTTGGATAAAAAAGGTCATGAGAAGAGGACTAGAGCCAACACCAGGAATCAGGGTGACATCAAGGGATGAGTGCTGGATGATTTGAAGACCTCTGCAAACAACATGAAGCAAATGGTAGTTTATGTTGAAGACATTATGAAAAATATCTAGTTGTCTTAGTCTCGGTCTCTGTCTTTGTCTTTGTGTTGTCCTTTAGCTTTCTTTTTGCTATCTTTTTGCGGATCTTTATGTTATGTGTTTTGAGATCCCTTTTTGGTTTGGGTGGGATTGATTTTTTTTATGGAGTGATTAG
This sequence comes from Cryptomeria japonica, assembly GCF_030272615.1. NCBI lineage: Eukaryota > Viridiplantae > Streptophyta > Pinopsida > Cupressales > Cupressaceae > Cryptomeria > Cryptomeria japonica. The sequence goes on along the minus strand of NW_026729470.1, from coordinate 35,047 downwards.
GCACAGTTCTTTTAAGCTCTAATGCTTTCTCTTTTTCCTGACATGTAAAAGGTTCGGGTTCCTTTCAAAAATCTATTTTTATTTAATCAAAACATTTATAGTAGTCTAATTATAACCCAAAAAGGGTTGTCACAACTGAGTTTATTAATTTACCTAATTTAATCAATTTCCCCTAATTAAATCCTCCAATAATAATCAAGAGATATTAATTATCTCAAAAGTCTCTAAATACTCTAGGACTAAATAAAATCACGTTAACACATATAAAAATAATTAATTGATTAAACATGAATAATTCTTTTAAATCTGACTAATAAAGTTAACCAAATCAAATTTAATATTCCCCTAATAAATTCATTTCATATTAAAGTCGAATCATAAATATAACTACATAAAAATATATATGGGTTTTACCCATTTCAAATTGAAAAGGGTTTCCCTCTCTTTTTATTTATATTATTATTATATTTCTGAACCCTAATTAGGGTTGATTTATTTCTATAACTAAACTTAAGTTTTCATTCTTATCAAAGCTAACCCTAACCCGAAATTGGGTTAGGGCTACTTTTCTCTAACATATTTTTGTTGTTGTTGAATGTGTGTGTGTGTGCAGGTGGCAGCCATGGTGGCCAAGCAAAGGAAGGGGGGAGTCGAAGCATTCATGATAGGTAGCAAAGGGCCAAGGAGGGTTTCAAGTGTTATGCGCATGGGGGGGGGAGAGGTTCGACCCTATGGGTGTTGCCCCATAGAATGGTCGTGGTCGAGCCTGTAGGTCATGACCCATAGCGCGACTGTGGTTGCCGTCCATAGAGACAACCGAAGCTGCTCTGGGGCTTGCGGCCCATAGTGTGGTTGGGCCGCTCTGTGGGTACCGCCCCACAAGGAGCCCGAGCTTCACACATTTTTTTTTGTTAATTTTAGTTTTTTAAAGAGAAACTTTAAAAAGATACATATATTATATTATATATATATATATATTATTCTATGATTAAATCTTCATTTCCATAGCTTAGAGCTAGCTATTTTAAAATAAACAGAATAGAATAAATTTTGTTTTCTTTAATAACATATAGTTTCCTATTTGATTTAAAATATACAATATCTAGATTTACAAAAATACTTTCCACTTCTACATGCATTTTCAAATTAGGAAAAATATAATAGTAATAAATTTATTTATAGATGCAACTATCTTTTTCTAATTTACTTTGTTATCAATAAACAACAAGATGTAATGCAGATTAATATTAACTCTAAAATGTCTATTTATTTATTTTTTTATGTTTAAACTATAGACATAAGCAAATATTTCATTTCTTTTTCTTATACTTGCACTACAACATTTAATTTATTTTCATTTCTTTTCCAATAGCTAATAAGGCAGAAATAAATTTCATTTCTAATCTATTTCAAGAAGTAAATATCAACAAAGAATAACTCAAATATCTATAATGAAATAAATCAAATTTTATTCTTTTCTTTGCAAGGATATACTCAAATAAAATACATCTTTATTTCATGATAAAACTTAGTCAAATAATTACATTTAATACATCATGGTTCCCTTTATACAAATAGGTAGATAACAAAATCAAGCCTCTCATTTCTACTAAATGAGGGCTTGCCAATTACATGTATTTTATTTTGCAGCTAAATACAAATAAACAATAGGATCATGCCATAGCTTCCCTTCCAATCTTTTTCCCAAGAAAACCTATAACAAAAGCTTGTACGTTGTGACCATGGAGGCTCACCTCCCAACCTAGGCTTATAAGAAGCCACCTCCGAGCTAGGAGAACCAAGGCTAAATGGGTTACACTCAAGCATAAACACATAAACAAGAGGAAAAAACAACACAAACACTCCCAACCCAAGGATGTGTTGGTATTTTGGTATTTTTTTGTCATTGATGTCAATGCCTACTAAACTCTTATCAACTCTGGGACTTTGGAGAATTAGCAACATTCACTGGCAAGCAAGTGACTCATGCACAGTCACCGGTATCTGGTACACTAGCAAGATATAATTATCACCGACACTTGGAATGATATGAAAAACACATGGTTATGTCGAAGACATCATTTGGACATATTTTCCTAGAGTTTTGTTCATTGGTATATTCATAGTTGTATATTTGTTGTTACTGACAAATAGGTCTAGGGTTACACCGATAGGTTTATCTTTTCTAGATCAACATGGCATGCTATGGAGATGATTGATTATTGTTGTAAATGCATTAAGCCGACATGTTCAATCAGTTATTGCATCGGATATTATATTTTTTTTCTAAAATGTTTTTATTGTAATATCTTGTTGAGTCGACCTACTAAAATTGGTCTTAGGTTATGCTATAAAGGTAAGATCTTATTTGTAAGATCAAATGTGGAATGCAAAAAAGGATTGTGTGAAGGTATATGCGAGAATAAGCAGAGCTACACATGCAGACATCATTTGAAGATTGAAGAAGGGTTTTTGTGAAGACAATTAGAACTACACCAGTACTGAATCCAACATATGAAGATGCTATTTTATGCAGTACATTCTTATTGGATTTAACCATCCAACTGTAGTTAGTGTGACTCCCATTTTGTGATTGAGTAGTGAGCTCTAAGAGGTTGGTCTTTCTGCATGTGCAGACCCCATTTATGTACACTTACTATCTATAGTAGTATCATTTGATTGTGGGTAAGGTTTCCCACCATGGCTTTGCCCCTTACAGAGTTTCCACATACAAATATTGGTGTTATGTGTTGTGGATAACTTTGTGTTTATGTTTCATGCACTAATCCTTACCGGTATAGTAATTAACTATTAAAACTATCTACCGACATATTGAACTGTTTTACCGGTACTAAGCATTAAGTTGGTTAAGTTGTTTTTGGTTTAAATTTATTTGACAATTGATTCACCCCCCCCCTCGTAGTTGTCTCTAGGACCTAACAATTTGTTAGGGTTTCAAGCAGATCCGAAGCAAATATGAACTAACAATTATATGCAGATTTAAATACAAAAGATAAAGAAATAAAACAGGACACAGATAACACAGAGATTTAACGTGGTTCATATAGAATGGGTTACGTCCACCATACATAGTCGTCCAATCTTTCTTATTATCCAGAAAAAAAGTACATCAACCTTACAATGCCTTAAGCATCCCAGCTGCTTATAACATGCATTTTTAGGGCAACAAACAAAGTCGGCCTTTTTAGGGTTTTATTACAATGTCGGTTTTCATCAACAAAAAATGGCAAAAAAAAATTTCTCGGGGGTTGCCGCCCTTGAACCCCTACTTTTCTCGGGGGCTGCCGCCCCCGAACCCCAGCCCGGCCCCGGACCCCAGCGAGGATACATGCTGAGTGTATAGTACTTTGCTGATTAGTCACCACATTTCAACAATCTCCCACTTGGAGACTGATCAGGCTCCACACCGAACAATCTCCCACTTGGAGACTGATACTACACGACACCACTGTACATGCAACATTCGCTGGATAAAACACTAGGACTTGACTGGTATAAATTCCACAATTATCAATCAAGAAGACCAACAAAAATTGATGAATAAATCAACTTCTCTTGTGGAACTACCTTTGTGAACATATCGGCAAGATTCTCACTTGTGTGAATCTTCTCAAGCCGTAACTGACCCTCCTCCAAAATAGTCTGGATGAAGTGGTACCTAAGCTGAATGTGCTTTGTCCTTTAATGAAAAGCAGAGTTCTTCACAAGATGAATGGCACTCTGGCTATTAGTATACAATGGGCTATCCTCTTGTGTCTGACCCAATTCCTTCAGAAAACATTGCAACCAAATCATCTCTTTGCTGGCTTTTGTAGTAGCAACATACTCAGCTTCAGTGGTTGAAAGTGCAACAACCTTTTGCAGCCTAGAAATCCAATTGACTGCAGTTCCCCCTATAGTAAAAACATACCCTGTAGTACTCCTTTGTGAATCAATATCACCCTCCAGATTAGAGTCAACAAATCCACTTAAAGCAGCATTAGATCCTTTGAAACATAATGCCTTCACAGTAGTTCCTTTCAAATACCAAAGAATCCATTTCACAGCATTCCAATGTTCCATACCCGGATTACTCATAAACCTGCTCACAACTCCCATTGCATGTGCAATATTTAGCCTTGTGCATACCATTGCATACATCAGACTGCCAATAGCTAATGAATACGAGATGTTAGACATTTTATTAACCTCTTCCTATGCCTTTGGGCACATCTCCTTAGTCAATTTGAAATGACTAGCCAAAGGTGTACTAATTGCTTTTGCATCCTGCATATTAAATCTTTTCAACACCTTCTTTATATACTCACTTTGGGAAAAATTCAAGGTTCTATTTTTCCTATCCCATGTAATCCTCATACCAAGAATTTGCTTAGCTGCACCCAAATCCTTCATAGCAAATGACCTAGCTAATTTCTGTTTAAGATCATTTATATGTTGCATGTTAGACCCAGCAACAAGCATGTCATCAACATAAAGCAACAAGATAATATAACTGCCATTATCAAATCTCTTAAAATATACACAATGATCAGAATGACATCTATGATAACCGTGTTCAACCATGAAACTATCAAATTTTAAATACCATTGTTGGGGTGCTTGCTTTAGGCCATACAGACTTTTCTTCAACCTACACACCAAGTTCTCCTTACCTTTGACCTCATATCCCTATGGTTGCAACATGTAAATTTCCTCCTCCAAATCTCCATGGAGAAAAGCTATTTTGACATCTAATTGTTCAAGATGTAAATCATCTGCAGCCACAAGACTAAGTACAGTTCTAATTGAAGTCATTTTTACAACTGGAGAAAATATTTCATCATAATCTATACCCTTTTTCTGTGCAAAACCTTTTACCATAGGTTTGGCCTTATATCTTTTCTGACCTCCTTCCTCCTCCTTCAGCCGATAAACCCATTTGTTAGGCAAGGCTCTTTTTTTTGCAGGTAAAGGGACTAAGTCCCAAGTCTTATTTTTCATCAAGGAGTCCATCTCCTCTTTCATGCCTAGTTCCCACTGTTGTTTGGCATCTACCTGTATTGCTTCTTCATATTCTTCTAGTTCACTAGAATCCGTTAATAAAATAGAATACAAAGAAGGAGAAAATCTTTCAGGTGGTCTACTTGTCCTTGTAGAACATTTAACACTTGCAGGAGTTTGTGGGACAATCTGTTGTTGTTGAGCATTAGGTACCTATGGCATTTCATTTTCAGGAATCTCATCCAACACCACATATTCTTGTTTGTCATGTTCATGCTTTTTTTCCTGCATCTGTTCTTTATACATAACCTTCTCATTGAACATAACATCTCTACTTCTAATTATTTTCTTATTTTCAAAATCCCATAACCGATAGCCATATTCATCTATCCCATATCCAATGAAGGTACATTTCTGAGATTTAGCATCAAGCTTGGTTCTGTTTTCTTTATCGACATGGACAAAAGCTTCGCAACCAAATTTTTTTAGAAAAGAATAATTTACCTTTTTACCAGTCCATACCTCCTCTGGAATACCACCATCCAAAGGGGTTGAAGGTCCTCTATTTATCAAATAGACAGTAGTATGTACAACATCTACCCAAAAATGTAAGGGCAATCCAGCATGCAATCTCATGCTCATCGCACGTTCCATAATAGTCCTATTCAGTCTCTCTGACACACCATTTTCTTGTGGAGTTCTTGGAACTGTCTTCTACTTTCAAATCTCATTTAAGGAATAGTAATCTTCAAATGCTTTGCTGCAATACTCACCTCCATTATCCGATCTAAGACACTTCAACTTTTTTCCTGTCTCATTCTCAACCAAAGCTTTCCATTTCTTAAAAGTTTCAAAAACATCTAATTTTTGCTTTAGGAAATATACCCATGTTTTTCTAGTTGAGTCATCAATAAAAATAACATAATAACAAGAGCCACCAAGAGATGATACCTGAGCCAGTCCCCATACATTTGAATGTACAAGCTCTAACTTCTCACTCTTCTTCTCTTTCCCAACCTTGAGAAATCTAACTCTTTTATGTTTACCATAAACACAGTTTTCATAGAACTCTAAATCGATCTTCTTTAGTCCTAGCAATAGATTTTTGGAGTGAAGGATTTTCATCCCTTTCTCACTCGTGTGCCCAAGCCTATGGTGCCACATTATCAAATCTGTTCTTGCAACATTTATTGTTGTTATCCCTACAATAACTTTATCTATAGCAGCTAAAGTAGAGTAAGTGTTACCAGTACACAGATATAATGTTCCTACCTTCACACCTTTAGCTACTACTAATGATCCTTTAGTGACCTTCCACATACTTTCTGAGAAGCTAACTATGCAACCTTCACTACCTAGTTGCCCTGCAGATATTAAATTTCTTTTTAGATTAGGAACATGTCTTACCTCCTGCAAAAACCAGTCATTACCATTCTACAACTTGATCTTTATCTTTCCTTTTCCAACAATTTGACAGGGCTCATCATCACCCAAATATACCTGTCCAAAATCACCTTGAACATAATCTAGAAAATATTTTCTATGGGGTGTAGCATGAAATGAAGCCCCAGAATCTATTACCCAAGAATCATTAACATTATCCAAACATAAGATTAAAGCATCTTGTAAAGTATTACTTGCAATATTAGCTTCCTTACTGTCATTTTCATTTTTGTCTCCTTCTTTGTTTTTCTAAGACCAACAGTCTTTCTTTAGATGACCAAGCTTTCCGCAGTACCAGCAATCTTTCTTTCCTCTAGATTGAGAGCGTCCTTTCTTTCACTTCCCTCGTGACTTCTCATTCCTAGGGCCTTTTCCTCTTTCCTTTGATCTTCCTCTGTTCTCCACATTCAAAACACTACCTGATGATGTTGGAGTCTCACCTGTGCTTTTCCTTCGCATTTCCTCACTTAGGATAACACCAACAATATCATCAAATACCAAAGTATTTTTACCAAAGACAGAGTTACTTGCAGCCATAACCAAGCTATTCCAGCTTTCTGGCAAAGAACATAAAATCAAGAGAGCCCTAACCTCTTCTGCAAAGGTAATTTTTATCGAAGACAATTGACTGGTAATTGTATTAAATTCATTTAAGTGCTCTGCTATAGATCCTCTCTCACTCATTTTCAAATTAAACAAACGCTTCATAAGAAATACCTTATTTGAAGCTGAGGGTTTCTCATACAACTTAGCCAATGTTGCCATCAAATCTACTATCATTTTTGCTTTTGTTATATTGAATGCTACAGAATCGAATGGATCCCAATGCCTTTCTATCTAAAATGTCCCACTCTTCATCTAATATTGTGGTCAGTTTCTTTGCCTTTCCTTCCAATGGCTGCCACAAATCCTTTTGATTCAGGTAATCCTCCATCTGCATTTTTCATAACTGATAATTCTGGCTGTTAAACTTTTTGACCTTGAATTTGGAATCCTCCATTGCTCCCACTCAAATCTGAAAGTCTTGCCAATTTACAGAAAACCTCGTTCTGATACCAATTGTTAGGGTTTCAAGCAGATCCAAAGCAAATATGAACTAACAATTATATGCAGATTTAAATATAAAAGATAAAGAAATAAAATAGGACACAGATAACACAGAGATTTAACATGGTTCACCCAGAATGGGTTACGTCCACCATACACAGTCGTCCAATCTTTCTTATTATCTAGCAAAAAAAGTACATCAACCTTACAATGCCTTAAGCATCCCAGCCACTTATAACATGCATTTTTAGGGCAACAAACAAAGTCAGCCTTTTTAGGGTTTTATTACAATGTCAGTTTTCATCAATGAAAAATGGCAAAAAGATTTTCTCGGGGGCTGCCACTCCCGAACCCTCACTTTTCTCGGGGGCTGTCGCTCCCGAATCCCTACCCGGGGCCCAGCCAGGCCCTGGACCCCAGCGAGGATACATGCTAAGTGTATAGTACTTTGCTGATCAGTCGCCACATTTCAACACAATTGGTATCAGAGCCTAGTCCTCTTTTGCAAAAGTTTAACAGCTTGAGGAGATAAAATGTCTACTAATTATTTCAGGAAGGACAGTCCTAAACTTGATGGAACCAACTATGGCATATGGAAGATCAGAATGGAGACACATCTAAATTGCATTGGAAAAGACATCTAGTATGTTACAAAGAATGGTTATACTGCTACTGTACAAGGTCAACCTAGTCCAGCTAACTTGACTAAAGATGAAGAAAATGATTGCAAAGCAAGAGAAGCACTTTTGAGTGCATTATCAGATCAACAAATCATGGGAATATCAAATAGGTCTATTTCTAAATCTATTTGGCATCATTTGAAAACACTGAATGAAGGAGACTCCACAGTCAAAATTGCAAAACTTGAAAGCTTCCGAGTCAGGTATGAACATCTGAAAATGGAAGAAGATGAAAGGATTTCTACTTTTATGGAAAGAGTAAATGAAATTGTTTTGGGTATTAAATGTTGTGGAGGAACCTTAAGTGAAGATGAAATTGTTTCAAAAGTTTTAAGAGGATTTCCACCAGCATATAAAATGAAAGTCACTGCTATAAATGAGTTAAGAACAATGCCTAATACATCAGTTACTTGGGATACATTGATTGGGAAACTTTCAGCTTTTGAAATCAAAAAATTTGGTCCTGTTGCTACTATAAAGATAGATTTGGCCTTTAAACCATCAACATCATCTACTCCATCATTTGACAAATCTGATTGGAAAACCTTTTATGCAAGAGAACTTGAAGAAAGTAGGAAAGAAAATGAAGAACTTGAAGCACTATTTGCAAGGAAAATGCCTAAAGGTCTAGTTGGAAGTAAGTATGAAGGTAAATAACCCTTTAAATGTTTTAACTGCAATAAGATTGGTCATATAGCTTCAAGATGCCCTGATAGACATGCTAGACTAAGAGAAGAAGCTAGAAGAACATACAAGCCTAACCCTGAATATCAGAGATACAGATTTAAGAAGAATAAAGACAAATCTTGTTACATTGCTGATGAAGGTGTGACTAATGATTCTGATGAGGATCTAGCAGACAATGGATGGGTTTTTGTTGCTATAATAGAAGATCAACCGGTAGTACAGGCCTTGGTAGCTAATTTGAAGCAAAGGAGATAAAACTAGTTTATGTGAATACTAAAGAACATATTGCAGATATTTTCACTAAACCTTTACCTAAGGAGACTTTTGAATATGTTAGAGATCAACTTGGAGTCATACCACCACCAGTAGAGACTTAGACAGTTGATGATTGTCATCAACCAATAGATTAACAAAGAAATCTTTATTCTGGTCCTTAATGAGAAGCTACTTTTCAGGGGGAGTAGTTGGTATATTGAATTGATTGGTATTTTGTATATGAACTTGGTTTTATTGTAACTTTGGCATTTTATGTCAAAGGGGGAGAGATTGGTATGGAAAAACTTTGAAAAACACAAGGAAAACACATGTTGCTCCCAGGGGGAGAGATTGTTGTTTAGGAGAGGCTATTACTCTCTGTATCTGTATTTTGATTTTTGTTTATGATCTTTTTGGAGATTGTTGGTTTTTGGTACTTGGCATTTCTGTTCTGGCACTTTGATGGTTTTTCCATCTTGTGTTGCCATCAATGCCAAAGGGGGAGATTGTTGGTATTTTGGTATGGTTTTGTCGTTGATGTCAACACCTACTAAACTCTTATCAACTCTGACACTTTGGAGAATCAACAACATTCACCGGCAAGCAAGTGACTCATGCATAGTCACCGATATCTAGTACATCAGCAAGATATAATGATCACTGGCACTTGGAATGATATGGAAAACAAATGGTTATGATGAAGACATCATTTGGACATCTTGTCCTGGAGTTTTGTTCATTGGTATATTCGTAGTTGCATATTTGTTGTTACCAACAAATAGGTCTAGGGTTACACCGATAGGTTTATCTTGTCCAGATCAACATGGCACACTATGGAGATGATTAATTATTATTGTAAATGCATTAAGCCGACATGTTCAATCAGTTATTGCATCAGATATTATATTGTTTGTAAAATGTTTTTATTATAATGTCTTGTAGAGCTGACCTACTAAAATTAGTCTTAGGTTATGGTATAAATGGAAGATCCTATTTGTAAGATCAAATGTGGAATACGAAAAAGGATTGTGTGAAGGTATATACGAGAATAAGAAGAGCTATATACACAGACATCATTTGAATATTGAAGGAGGGTTTTTGTGAAGACAATTAGAACTACACTGATACTGAATCAAGCATATGAAGATGCTATTTTATGCAGTACATTCTTATTGGATTTAACCATATAGTTGTAGTCAATGTGACTCCGATTTTGTGATTGAGTAGTGAGCTCTAGGCGGTTGGCCTTTCTGCATGTGCAGACCCCATTTATGTACACTTACTATCTGCAATAGTATCATCTGATTGTGGGTAAGGTTTCCCACCATGATTTTTCCTCTTATAGGGTTTCCATGTACAAATATTGGTGTTATGTGTTGTGGATAACTTTGTGTTTATGTTTCATGCACTAATCCTTACCAGTATAGCAATTAACTATTAAAACTGTCTATCGGCATATTGAACTGGTTTATTGGTATTAAGCATTAAGTTGGTTAAGTTATTTTTGGCTTAAATTTATTTGACAACTGATTCACCCCCCCCTCTCAGTTGTCTTTGGGACCTAATAGGATGAACAAAGTCACTTAGTGACTATAACTTGTGGGGTGAAGGTGGACCAAATACCCAGAGGAGAAATCTTCAAGTAGGAGGACATATTGCCTTTGCAAGGCATCCAAGAAGAGTAAACACAAGTTCAAAACTTGTCCCAATAAATCCTTATGTCCCCCAAGGAATAGAAGCCAACAAACTCCCCTTATGACCCCCATTGCATAAACAAGACACTATGTAGCAAGGGTCCCATAATCCCTTGTGTATCTCTCTCTTCCAAAGAGAGCCTCTACACTCTTAGGCTGCCAAACAACCCTTAAGGCCACTCTACCCTCCCAAGGGTGAGTATGGCCTTGAAAGACCCAAAATAATAACATAAATACATGCAATTAAAAAAAAACACAAGGAAGAAATCAACATCTTCCTAAGCTTACTAAGAAAACAACAATGGAAAACAACAAACAATCTTTTCAAATTTACAAAACAACATACATGAGAAAGTATTCAACCAACCTTAAAATTGCAAATGGGATGAATAAAAGTTATAGGAGAGCTACCCAAATCCACTATCTTTTCCTTCTCAAGTCTTAGCCAAAACTTCCATATCCAAAAACCAAAATTTTCAAAATCTATGTCTTCAAACAAATGGAGAGTGGGTGATCAAACTTCTCCCTTCCAAACCATTCCCTAAGAAGACACTCCTCACTCTTTCCAATCCTCTTGGGAAGGGTGAGGGATGTTCATAGGTTGGTCTTCCCAACATCTTACAAGCTCTCTAGCCAAGGAACCTCAAAAAGGTAAAAGAGAATGGGGAAGATAAAATTCACTCATGAGGAAGGTTGTCTAATCTAGGTAAGATCCTCAAAAGTTGAAATTTGGCCATCTTGAAAAACTCAACTTTTGGGGTGAGTAGACAATCCCTAGGGAGTGGACACATAGGTAAAATTGGCCTTCATCCATAGGTACATCATATGGCCCATTAAAAATACCCCTAACTTTACCTTAGGAGTTAGTTTAACCCTCTAGAAACTCACCCAAAGTTTACCTATGGGTCAACCCCGAGTTGACCCTTCTAATTGCTCCCTATCCAAGACTTTCTTGGGACCATACTAGGATATTTGAAAAATGCATTGGTAAAAAAAATTCCTTCCAAGGGATATGTCACTACCAACTCACTTTACAATACGTGTCAAGTGACACCACAAAATTACACATCACTTAAATACACCTGCCAATGCCTCTTTTTTTGGAATTAATAAATTAAACAATTTTCAAATTAAACACACATCCAAGTATAAACATTTACAAATTAAAACACATTTACACATGAGGTGTTGTCTCTCCAAATAGACAACGCTTGGCTTCACAAGCGAACATAAGTTTAGGCTTGGTTCTCCAAATAGTTTCCATGGTCACATGGATTAGTTTTCCTGCACATCTCACTTTCCACATTAGTAACCCCAAATAATCACATTTAATATCAATATATGAAAAGAATATAATTCAGACACTTTGCATACAATTTCAATCATAATGATCAATTTATCATTTATCTAATAAAATCCACATAAATAAATTTACTCAAAAGGCATCATTATAATCCTCATGAAACTCAATCATTAATATGACATGCATCCATGTTTTCTAATATCATAATGAAGTACTACAAATTCTGAGATATTTGACATACGTCATATTAAGATTATCAAATCAATGGATCATATAGGATCTAAATCCATAACACATCAAAATGTGCATCGCAAGGTAAAATGATTCCATAACCTGGTTCAATTATTTTTCCCACTAATCTATCTGTCTAACTATTGTCAATGGATTTTCACCTGATGCAAGCTTGAAATTCCTACAATCCAGTGACACATTGGACTGCTCTGAGGCTGTGGGTATCCTATTATGAAAGCAGACCTTCAGATTATAGGTCGGCTTCCTATTTGATCACCTAATACTAACTTGAAATTGACCTAGAAAAGGGACAGAAGGATATGCATAAAATGAAACTATCGCTAAAAAGGTGATCCACCAATGACTGAAATGATCTAAAATGCTTACAAACTCACAAAAATGCTCAAGTAATGAAGCTATTTCTGACACACAGCTTGAATAAAGATGCCTGCAAAAATGATTTTCATGAAAGGTTAGTTTTTTGATGTTCACAAAAGGAGCAATGATATTTTCACAATTCTGATACAAAAGAAAAACTTGCACAATCATAAACCCGCACTATAACATGTACCTTTTACACTAAGCATCTGAAGAAACTAAGATAAAATAAAGGATTCAATGGAAGAATCACAATTTTTAAATCAAATATGCTTACAAAATAACACTTAGACAAAGGGTATCAAGGAGGAACTCAACTTCTTTATTGAAAGTAAGGAATTTTCTAAATTACAAATCTTGAAAAACTCATATGAAATGAGTCATGGAACATGAATATCTGATGCTACACAAGTACCAGAAACTCTAGCTTTTGAGAAATCCATGACAAAAATTACCTTATACAAGTAAGCTTTCAAAATTCAAAAATGAAATTTGGCTCCCAAAAATATGCGTTGTCATCTCTCCACCAAATCAGGACTCTAACTGAAAGAAAAACTCCTCCAAAATTGATGAATTCTCATCATTTCACGCTGAGTTCACCTGGACGCTACTGGTTACTTGAACATTTGATTTAACTGCCTAAATTAACCATCAACACATGACATATTAACATTCAACCGCCAGGACTGCTGATGGCTTCTCATGAGGATTAACATTTAGGCACCTTTTCAGTGCAGTATAGCGATAGCCCTCAGATCATCTCAGACCTGCATGACCCTTATCTCACCTAGGCACTCACCCTACTGGTGGGCTTGCCATGTGTCTCTTCTTGTTTGCCTTTGGATCACTCATGAGATCCACCTGTCTTGCCACTTGGACCTGCTACTAGACTTGGTCTACCTTGGTTCTTCATCTACTCTCTACCACATGGCACATCCTCATTCATTATGAGCCCATCTGGATGACCACCTCAACTTCCACCTTGCCAGTCACTATGTCGTGGGACATAACCAGCAAGCATCTTCATCTTGCGGTATAGTGATAGCTATTGATCGACCCTAAAACTACTCAATCCTTAGCATCTAAGTCTCTCACCTTTGTCACATGTGCTTTGTTGCCAAGTTGCGAAGATAACTGGTGATCTTCTTTCTATTGTGGTATAGCGACCACTGTTATATCTCTTGCATCACCATTCAATCTTCCTTGATTTGCTTGACCATTAACCCTAGCTGATCTGCTCCTCTCTGTCACGTGTCACCATGTGGCACCCCTTGGTTCACTCATGAAATTGGCCTGGGCACCACCTATCTATCAGGCCTACCACGCGTCAACCTACGACCCGCTTGTGGATCCACTTGGACCGCCATGTCACCTTTGGTTCTATTGGATATCATTCTTTTGGCCAAACTACTCCCTCAATGAGCCATTTACTAGTCTCATCGAACCTACAGTTTCATCGATGCCTTTATTTTATTAGCAGGACAAGTTTTGATTTCTTCGATATACCCTATGTCGATGGAACTGAGCCTTCGGCAAAACCTTTAAGAGATTCATCTCGGGCAAGGTCTTCTCGATAAGTCACCCTTTGGTGACATGCCACCTATTTTTCTGCATCATCACTGTTGGACCTTCCATCTCTTTGTCCATCTGTGCCACGTCACTAGCCACTGGACTACCACCTCACTAGTCACCAAGTTGCGATGATATCTGGCAAGCATCTAACCATCTCGACATAGTGACAACCATTGGATCACCGTAATCTACATCTGATCTGCCCAACTTGCTCGACCTTTAGCCTCTTCCCGCCAACTGATCACAAAATTTGGATGCCTTGAGATTCTTTGACACTAAGGATAAATGTGAATTTGGTTTTAAATACAAAAATGCTCCTCCCTACGACCAATGTGGGATAAATGTTCTTCATGCCTGGCATCTAAAACCACTAGATCTCTCTTTGGCCTTTTAAAACCCTCTTTGGCGCCCAAGTAAAAAACTTTACACGAGTCGATTGCATTTGCTCTGAGTTTCTTTTGGCCTTTTCGAATTGCCACGCCAAACCTAAAAGTGCAATGGAGCATGAATATCTTTGTGATCTATTTATCTTTGTAACATTTGTAACACCCATCTCCATCAGCATGTTGGGCTCAACCCTTGTGGGAGCCACATTTTAACCCACATGTTGTATTTTACTTTTCCTATATCTACACATGAAGCAAACAAGTTAGACAAAAATAGTGCATATATGATTTCTTGTTGATGATTTAACTTGTATTTACTCATTTGCTTGGCATTTTTCAATATGAATGAAATCAAGGCCTCATTAGGCCACCAAATTTAGCATGTGCAAAAATTTGGTAACATTTCTGGAGACCTCTATGAAGTGTTTTCTTGCTAAACATCTTGATCATCTACGTAACTCTATCTATTGGGCACAGAGTCATTGAAACTTGTAGAAAATTGAAACACACACATGACATATTAGGAACTTTGAAAACTACTCAAAACTTGTCCAACTTCATTGTTTATAGGTATGTGGCTTGTGACAGTAAGATGGAACAACTTGCTGTCATGAATGATATGGTTGTAATCAATGAAATAAGATAGGGTAACAACAAAAGAACTCTAAAAAACTTTGCTGCAACAATTTATTGCCACAATATGAAGGAGATGCCTTTTGTGTGTGATAGGGGATAAACATACTCCTTGTTTCATATAATGGACACCTCTCTTCTATAGCTTCAATGGATTGCAGTAGTATGACTCTTATTACTCCCTCAGAACTGTGCACTAGGCACTTAGGGAAAACAAAACTATAAACTGACCTACTATGCAAAGAATTTATTACCACTAGAAAAATTGAAATATGTACAAATTTTAGGTGTACCTCAAAATCAATGCTTGAGGTGAATCCCATTGATTGGGATTGGTTCAACTTCACCATCCAACTTAGACAACTAGAAGGCATTATGTTGCTTGCACTCAGAAATCATATAAGGTCCACTCCAAAAAGCATCAAACTTTGTATGCTTGCCTGGCCCGCTCTTGAATTCATCCCATTTTAGGACAATGCCACCTTCCTTGAACACTCTAGGAGAAGCCCTCTTATCAAAAGATCTTTTCATTTGAGCTTGGTGATGCTTAATTTGCCTCACTGCCTCATTTCTAACTTCCTCTAGCTCAATTAATTGAGCCAATCTTGTTGTCATAGGATTTTCTTCAATCATATCCAACTGGTTAGATAGATCAAGGGCTAGAAACTCAAGTGAAATAGACAACCTTTCTTCTTTCCCATACATAAGAATGTATGGAGACATTCCAGTGGACCTCTTTGGTGTGATTCTATCACCCCATAAGGTTGATTTGAGCTTGGTATGCCAAGCTCACTGATTTCCTTCCATGGTCCTTTTGATGATTCTGAGCAGATTCTTATTTGTGGACTCGGCTTGTCCATTGACTTGAGGGTAATAGTTAGATGAGGTGTTGAGATAAACACCATTCTTTACTGCCCAATCAAATATTCATCTCCCTACAAAAGCAAGAGCATTATCTGAAACTATAGATTCAGGGACAACAAATCTAGTTATCAACTCATCATAAAAGTTCAAAACAACTATCTCATTTGCTTCCTTTAGTGCCACAACCTCAGTTCACTTTGTAAAATAATCAGTGGTTGTGAGCACCCACTTGTGGCCAACACTAGAAAGTGGATTTATGACTCCAATGAAATCCAAAACCCACTTCATAAAGGGTTGTTCTACTTGAATAGGTTGCAATGGCAACATTGCCAACCTCTCTTTTCCTACAAACATGGCACATTCTTAACACTTTTTAACCTAGGAATGTGCATCTCTGAACAAATTAGGCCAATAATAGCCTTCTTTCATAACTTCAGAGTTGTAGCTCTTGCTGAAAAGTGTCCTCCTGTTGATCCTTTATGAAACTCATGCAATACCTTATCAACATGATCAGCATCTATGCACCTCAATAATACACCATGAAAATCCTTTCTAAATAGAAAACCATTCAAGAGTACATAAGGAATGGACTGAAGTCTATAATACCTTCTTCTTGACTTACTCAATCCATGAGAACACTCACCGGTTAGTAAGAAATGAGTCACTTCTTGTACCCAACTAGTAGGAGTAACATGAACAATTACTTGTTCTTCATCTTGGACGACTAAAACAACCTTCTCCTCATCCTCTTCACTATTGTTTGTGTGATTAGCAAGCTGCTCACACAGTCCCTTACCTCTGACTAGTTTGGTGACCTTAATATCAACATCAAATTCCATCACCTTAGTCACCCAACCAACCCTCATATCATTTAAGTCTTTGCTGAGCAAAAACTCTTTAACTGAGAGGTGAGCAACCATCAACTTAATCCTATTGTTAGACAACATATACTTAAATATTTTCAAACTCCTAAAAATAGCAAAAACATATTTTTCAACAAAAGAATATTTCTCCTCATAATCCTTAAGGCCTTGACTGAAAAAGGCCAAAGGTTGCTCCAAACCATGCTCATTTTCTTGAACCAATATAGCTGAGATGCTGTCAATACTACCATAAGCATACAAAATAAAGTCTTTTAAGAAATCTCGGTTTAGCAAAGTAGGAGCAGCTGCAAGTTCCTCTTTTATAAGCTCAAAACTCCTCCTCCCATCCTTAGACTAGCTGAAAGGAATATCCTTTATCAACATAGAAGTTAGAGGTTCTAATAATTCTACAATATTTGGAATAAACCTCCTAACAAAATTAATCCTACCCAAGAAGCTTTGCAAGCCCTTCTTGTGTGTTGGTAGAGGTAAGGAAATAATAGCACTTACCCTCTTCAGATCAATAGTAATACCTTCTTTTGACACCACATAGCCCAAAAGCTTACCCTCATGAACATAAAACACACATTTCTTTGGGTTTAGAGATATACCATACTCTCTACACCTCTCAAAATTTTTCTTTAGGTGAGCTAGGTGTTCAACTGAATTTCTGGATTAAACAGTGATATCATCCAAATAAATAAGTACAAATTTATACATCAAACCATGAAATGCCATATCCATAGCATGTTGAAAAGTGGCACCAGCATTTGACAAACCAAATGACATATTTTTATATGCCATAGTGCCCCATTTAGTTGTAATTGTTGTCTTAAATTGATCCTCCTCCTTCACTAAACTTGGTTATAACCTAAAAAGCCATCTAGCAAGGAGAATCTCTCAGAACCTGTAACAACTTGCAGAATCTACTCCATAGAGGGCAGTGGATATTTATCCTTCAATGAGGCTCTATTGAGATCTTAGAAATCAACACAAAGTCTAATTTCACCATTCTTTTTCCTAATTGGGACAAGATTTGACACCCAAGAAGAGTGTTTAATAGAAAAAATGATGTTTCTCTCAATGAGTTTATTAAATTCTTTGACCATAAGGGGCACAAGCTTTGGATTAAGAGGCCTTTGTTTTTGCCTCGTAGGTTTAGCATTTGGCTTAAGCTCTATGGTATGTTGGGCAATACTAGGGTCAAAACCTTTTAAATCAGAATATTAGTAAGCAAATATGTCACTATGATGAATAATGATGAACAACAAATACCCTAAATGATACTCAGAGGGGGGGGTGAATTAGTACAGATAAAAACTTTCCAACAACTTATCAAGCTAAAACAACACTAACCGGTTGTCTTCATTACTGAACTTAACCATGACAATACCGGTTAAACATAGTAAGACTTCAGACAACATAGACTGATAAGTCTGAACACTTCAAATACATTTAATACTTGATAACTACTTCACCCATAAACATATGCATGTGGTGTGTCAACAATACCATAACCATTAGTTCTGTATGCATAATCACGTAAACAAAGAATACTTAATCATCACATGAAAAATGCACAACTCATTGTAAGGAAGTTAAGTAGCGGAAACAACTTCCTACACTAACCTTGAGAGGAGGGTAATGCAAAACTTTTTCAGATCATTACAACAGTTACAGAAAATAGAAATAGATATAATAGCATTCATACCACAACACAATGATTTACGTGGGGAAAACCCTTTCGGGAGAAAAACCCCACCCTCCAAAAGCAGCTCAATATTTTATTCAGCAATCAAAAACAGATTACAAAATACTTGCAGAGCAAGCTCTTCGCAGGAGTATCACTAATCAGAGATTCAGAGGCAACTCAATAGCCATGAGACTCTTACACACAACCTCTATCTCACACACCTCATAAATAGGAGATACAATACAAGAAACCGTCAAACGGTATTACAAAACCATGGGCTAAAACCACCCAATAAGGTGTAGCCGACCTTATCTCCCTTCTATGACATGTTAAAGCACACATCGACACGTGTCGCTCCCTTTTACAGCTCATTTATGTATTCGATACAAATTATTTTTCCTATTTCAGGAGTACAAACTTCCGGAGGCCATAACTTGAGAACCGGGTGTCCGATTGACGAACCGTTTGAAGCGTCGGAAAGCTCGCGAAGTGTTCTATCACCTCGTAACCCGCTTCGCCGGTTACGGCCACTTTTCAGGGCGTTTCGGAGCCTCTAAAGTCCCCAAAATTAAGTTTAAACATTTTATTGCACCCCTCCAAGACGAAAACTTTAATATCTTCAAAACTAGCTGTGACCTTGCGACGAAACTTTACCGGAATGCTTATCTAGCCAACCAGAAGCTTCAGGGAGAGTTTCGCACCATTTCGTGCTCAAATAAAAACTTACTATAAATAGTAACCTCACATAAATGCAAGGTTGAGACACCATTTTTCCCAACAAATCTCCCACTTGTCGAACACCTTGCATGAGCGGAAGGGAATGTCAACACAATGAATCAATTGCTAGGGGCCATAAGGCCCATAGACTCTGAACACCATCTGAACTTCTCTGTGCTCACAGCCTTAGTTAAAGCATCTGCAACATTCATCAAAGTTTCCACCTTAACCAGCTTCACCCTACCATCTTCGACCATATCTCTAACAAAATGATACTGAACATCAATATGTTTAGTCCGGGCATGAAATGTCGGGTTCTTAGCTAGGCTAATTGCACTCTGACTGTCACAGTAAATTGTTACTGTACCTTGTTTTATTCCAATATCCGAACACAGTCTCTTAAGCCAAATGGCCTCTTTACAAGCATGAGTAGCTGCCATATACTCTGCTTCAGTAGTGGATAAAGCAACCACAGCCTGTCGCTTACTCATCCAACTAATTGCACCACCAAACAAAGTAAACACATAAGCACTGGTGGATCTTCTGCTATCAATATCACCTACCCAATCTGAATCTACATAACCATGGATATCAAGGGAAGTCATGTCTCCAACTGAATTACCATGATAACACAAAGAATACTCTGAAGTACCCTTCAAATATCTAAAGACTCTTTTGACTGCATCCCAATGAACTCTACCAGGATTAGACATATATCTAGAAAGTACTCCCACTGCTTGGGCAATGTCTGGTCTAGTACAGACCATAGCATACATTAAGCTTCCAACCGCACTCTGGTAAGGCACTCTGCTCATGTCTTCCATCTCCAATGGGGATGTAGGACAATCTGAAATAGATAGTTTCATTCCAACTGTAAAAGGAACACTCAATGGTCTACAATTCTGCATGTTGAACCTCTGTAACACTGAATTCACATACTTACTCTGGCCTAGCCATAGCTTTCTGTTCACTCTATCTCTTCTAATTTCCATCCCAAGAATGTGCTTTGCTGCACCAAGATCTTTCATTTCAAATTTAGCAGCGAGCTGAGACTTCAGTTCTGAAATCATACCTTTCCCTTTACCAATGAATAACATATCATCAACATACAATGCAATGAATAAGAAATGATCACCATAAGATTTATAATAAACACAGTGATCTGATTTAGAACGTTCAAATCCCAAACTCAACACATATGTATCAAATTTCTGGTACCACATCCTAGGACTTTGTTTGAGGCCATACAAAGATTTCTTCAATTTACAGACCAAATTACTTTTGCCTTTCACCACATAGTGCTCCGGCTGTGTCATATAAATATCTTCCTCCAAATCACCATGAAGGAAAGCAGTTTTCACATCCATTTGCTCAACCTCTAAATCATAAGCAGTAGCAATAGAAAGCAAAAATCTAATGGATGTCATTTTTGCAACAGGAGAAAATATCTCACCGTAATCAACACCCTCAACCTGAGAGTAGCCTTTTGCAACCAACCTTGCTTTATACTTCTCAATGCTTCCATCTGAACCAATCTTTTTCTTGAACACCCATTTACAACCAACAGGTTTTCGTCCTTCAGGCAATGGTACAAGATCCCATGTATCATTCTTTTTCAAAGCTGCCATTTCTTCCTCCATAGCAATCTTCCAGGATTCTGTATCATTCATACCTAATGCCTCTTCTACAGATTTCGGTTCATCCACACTAGTATTCAGAGCAAAAATACATCTCCAATCATCAGGTGAATACCTTTCAGGTGGTTGTCTATGTCTTGTAGACCTTCGAACAAGCTGAGTTGGAGGTTCTTCCTCCTCTTCTGAAGATTCAGAGCTAGATGAGCTCTCCTCAAATTCTTGCCTTTCTAGGGGTCTTGATTCAACTCTTTCAGGTGTAGAAGGAAGTTGAATCACATCTTCTTTTTTAGTCTGTTCTGGCTGCAATGTAACAGAAGGAGACTTAATTTCTCTAAAAATAACACTTCTACTATGAATTACCTTTTGTGCAACAGGGTCCCAAAGCTTGTATACTTTCACACCATAACTATACCCGATGAAGATACATTTCACAGCCTTGTTCTCCAACTTTGTTCGCTTCTCCTTTGGCACATGTGCATATGCCTCGCAACCAAAAACTCTAAGATGTCTCAATGAAGGCTTGTGACCTGACCATGCTTCCATAGGCGTTTTATCAACAAGAGCTGATGTAGGAGACCTGTTAATCAGGTAGCAAGCAGTGGCAACAGCTTCAGCCCAAAACTTTTGTTCAAGACCAGCACCACTCAACATACTCCTAGCCTTTTCCATCAGTGTTCTGTTCATTCTTTCTGCAACTCCATTCTGCTGTGGAGAATATGGAGTTGTCTTCTGCCTGTTAATTCCATAGTCTTTACAGAATCTATCAAAATCATTAGAGCAAAACTCACCGCCATTATCAGTTCTCAAACATTTTATTTTCTTTTCAGTCTGCAATTCAACCATTGCTTTAAATTCTTTAAAACGACTAAAAACTTCAGATTTACTCTTTAGAAAATATACCCATGTCCTTCTACTAAAATCATCAATAAATGAAACATAATATGTGGATTTTCCAATCGAAGAGACATCTACTGGACCAAACACATCAGAATGGATAAGATCCAAAACACCACAAGTTTTATGAGAACTCGAGTAAAACTGAACACGGTTTTGTTTTCCATAAATGCAATGCTCACAGAAATCAAAGTCAAGGTTACAGTCATTCAAACCTTCAACAAGGTTTTTATTTTTCAAGGTCCTTAGACCCTTTTCTCCAATGTGGCCAAGCCTCTGGTGCCATAACATAGTCTTTTCTGCAGGTAACTTTGCTTCAGACGAAAGAGCACCCTTAGGTACCCAAAAACCATTTCCATCTGCTGAAGGTGAAACCTTCAAATCTTCCAGTGAAGTATCCGCAGATTTACTCTTTACAGAAGTGCTATTACACTCAACAGTGTATGCTTCAAGCTTATACAAAGTGCCAAACCTGACACCTCTAGCAACTACCATAGCACCCTTAATCATCTTACATCCTGCTTCAGAAAAGACTACTTGCACACCTGCATCTATCAGTTTGCTCACAGATAACAGGTTTCGTTTTAATCCAGGGATATGCAGCACACCATTAATCCTTTTTATTCTACCATCAGAAAACCTGATTCTAACCTTACCTCGACCAACAATGTCTAGATGTGAATCATCACCCAAGTACACCTTACCTCCATTAAATCCTTCATATTCAGAAAACCAATCTCTATTGGAAGTCATATGAAAAGATGCACCTGAGTCAATTAGCCAGGCATCATTACCTGCATGAGTCGCCAAAGCCGCAATAAATGCATCGCCATCTTCCTTGTCAGACTCAGAATCAGAATCGAACTTTTTCTTTTTCTTCTTCTTTTCTTCTTTGCAGTCCTTACGGATGTGACCCGGTTTACCGCAATTCCAGCAAATGACTTTGGACTTTCCAGGAGATTTCGATCTCCCTTTGGATTTGGACTTGCCGCGCTTCTCATTCTTCTTGCCTTTCTCCTTAGGTCTTCCACGAACGGTTAGGGCTTCTTTTGAACTGATGGATACCTTCCTTCGCATCTCTTCACCGAGTAGGGCACCCACCACATCTTCAGATTTCAAAACAACAGAAGTACTACCGATAGCCATAACAAGAGAATCCCACGAATCAGGCAAAGAACAAAGCAAGATCTGACATTTCTCCTCCTCGTCCATCTTAACACCGACGGATACTAATTGAGCCACAATCATATTGAATGCTTCTAGGTGGTCTGCAATTCGTCCACCCTCTTCCATCTTCAAGGAATACAATTTCTTTCTTAAGAAAATTTGATTTAATAAAGATTTCACTTGATACATCTCACCAAGCTTAGTCCATAGCTTCTTTGCAGAGTTCTCTTCATGGACATTGATTAGAACAGAGTCTGCCAGGCACAGTCTGATTAGACCCTTGGCTTTTCGGTCCATAACATCATACTGAGCTGCCGCAGTAGGATCTGAGGGCCTTTGGACATTCGCATCAACAGCATCCCAAAGATCTCGATCTATTAACAGATCTTCCATCTTCAGCTTCCACATCTCAAAATTACTTCCATTAAATTTCTCCACCTCTATTCTCCCTGACGAACTCGCCATCTGAATATTCCTGCAACAAGATCAAAAAGTGTCTTCTGCACAAGCTCCCACTCAAATCTGGATTAGTTCAAAAAACCCAACTACCCACAATTGAAACCAAAGGTGATCAGGCTCTGATACCACTTGTAAGGAAGTTAAGTAGCGGAAACAACTTCCTACACTAACCTTGAGAGGAGGGTAATGCAAAACTTTTTCAGATCATTACAACAGTTACAGAAAATAGAAATAGATATAATAGCATTCATACCACAACACAATGATTTACGTGGGGAAAACCCTTTCGGGAGAAAAACCCCACCCTCCAAAAGCAGCTCAATATTTTATTCAGCAATCAAAAACAGATTACAAAATACTTGCAGAGCAAGCTCTTCGCAGGAGTATCACTAATCAGAGATTCAGAGGCAACTCAATAGCCATGAGACTCTTACACACAACCTCTATCTCACACACCTCATAAATAGGAGATACAATACAAGAAACCGTCAAACGGTATTACAAAACCATGGGCTAAAACCACCCAATAAGGTGTAGCCGACCTTATCTCCCTTCTATGACATGTTAAAGCACACATCGACACGTGTCGCTCCCTTTTACAGCTCATTTATGTATTCGATACAAATTATTTTTCCTATTTCAGGAGTACAAACTTCCGGAGGCCATAACTTGAGAACCGGGTGTCCGATTGACGAACCGTTTGAAGCGTCGGAAAGCTCGCGAAGTGTTCTATCACCTCGTAACCCGCTTCGCCGGTTACGGCCACTTTTCAGGGCGTTTCGGAGCCTCTAAAGTCCCCAAAATTAAGTTTAAACATTTTATTGCACCCCTCCAAGACGAAAACTTTAATATCTTCAAAACTAGCTGTGACCTTGCGACGAAACTTTACCGGAATGCTTATCTAGCCAACCAGAAGCTTCAGGGAGAGTTTCGCACCATTTCGTGCTCAAATAAAAACTTACTATAAATAGTAACCTCACATAAATGCAAGGTTGAGACACCATTTTTCCCAACAAATCTCCCACTTGTCGAACACCTTGCATGAGCGGAAGGGAATGTCAACACAATGAATCAATTGCTAGGGGCCATAAGGCCCATAGACTCTGAACACCATCTGAACTTCTCTGTGCTCACAGCCTTAGTTAAAGCATCTGCAACATTCATCAAAGTTTCCACCTTAACCAGCTTCACCCTACCATCTTCGACCATATCTCTAACAAAATGATACTGAACATCAATATGTTTAGTCCGGGCATGAAATGTCGGGTTCTTAGCTAGGCTAATTGCACTCTGACTGTCACAGTAAATTGTTACTGTACCTTGTTTTATTCCAATATCCGAACACAGTCTCTTAAGCCAAATGGCCTCTTTACAAGCATGAGTAGCTGCCATATACTCTGCTTCAGTAGTGGATAAAGCAACCACAGCCTGTCGCTTACTCATCCAACTAATTGCACCACCAAACAAAGTAAACACATAAGCACTGGTGGATCTTCTGCTATCAATATCACCTACCCAATCTGAATCTACATAACCATGGATATCAAGGGAAGTCATGTCTCCAACTGAATTACCATGATAACACAAAGAATACTCTGAAGTACCCTTCAAATATCTAAAGACTCTTTTGACTGCATCCCAATGAACTCTACCAGGATTAGACATATATCTAGAAAGTACTCCCACTGCTTGGGCAATGTCTGGTCTAGTACAGACCATAGCATACATTAAGCTTCCAACCGCACTCTGGTAAGGCACTCTGCTCATGTCTTCCATCTCCAATGGGGATGTAGGACAATCTGAAATAGATAGTTTCATTCCAACTGTAAAAGGAACACTCAATGGTCTACAATTCTGCATGTTGAACCTCTGTAACACTGAATTCACATACTTACTCTGGCCTAGCCATAGCTTTCTGTTCACTCTATCTCTTCTAATTTCCATCCCAAGAATGTGCTTTGCTGCACCAAGATCTTTCATTTCAAATTTAGCAGCGAGCTGAGACTTCAGTTCTGAAATCATACCTTTCCCTTTACCAATGAATAACATATCATCAACATACAATGCAATGAATAAGAAATGATCACCATAAGATTTATAATAAACACAGTGATCTGATTTAGAACGTTCAAATCCCAAACTCAACACATATGTATCAAATTTCTGGTACCACATCCTAGGACTTTGTTTGAGGCCATACAAAGATTTCTTCAATTTACAGACCAAATTACTTTTGCCTTTCACCACATAGTGCTCCGGCTGTGTCATATAAATATCTTCCTCCAAATCACCATGAAGGAAAGCAGTTTTCACATCCATTTGCTCAACCTCTAAATCATAAGCAGTAGCAATAGAAAGCAAAAATCTAATGGATGTCATTTTTGCAACAGGAGAAAATATCTCACCGTAATCAACACCCTCAACCTGAGAGTAGCCTTTTGCAACCAACCTTGCTTTATACTTCTCAATGCTTCCATCTGAACCAATCTTTTTCTTGAACACCCATTTACAACCAACAGGTTTTCGTCCTTCAGGCAATGGTACAAGATCCCATGTATCATTCTTTTTCAAAGCTGCCATTTCTTCCTCCATAGCAATCTTCCAGGATTCTGTATCATTCATACCTAATGCCTCTTCTACAGATTTCGGTTCATCCACACTAGTATTCAGAGCAAAAATACATCTCCAATCATCAGGTGAATACCTTTCAGGTGGTTGTCTATGTCTTGTAGACCTTCGAACAAGCTGAGTTGGAGGTTCTTCCTCCTCTTCTGAAGATTCAGAGCTAGATGAGCTCTCCTCAAATTCTTGCCTTTCTAGGGGTCTTGATTCAACTCTTTCAGGTGTAGAAGGAAGTTGAATCACATCTTCTTTTTTAGTCTGTTCTGGCTGCAATGTAACAGAAGGAGACTTAATTTCTCTAAAAATAACACTTCTACTATGAATTACCTTTTGTGCAACAGGGTCCCAAAGCTTGTATACTTTCACACCATAACTATACCCGATGAAGATACATTTCACAGCCTTGTTCTCCAACTTTGTTCGCTTCTCCTTTGGCACATGTGCATATGCCTCGCAACCAAAAACTCTAAGATGTCTCAATGAAGGCTTGTGACCTGACCATGCTTCCATAGGCGTTTTATCAACAAGAGCTGATGTAGGAGACCTGTTAATCAGGTAGCAAGCAGTGGCAACAGCTTCAGCCCAAAACTTTTGTTCAAGACCAGCACCACTCAACATACTCCTAGCCTTTTCCATCAGTGTTCTGTTCATTCTTTCTGCAACTCCATTCTGCTGTGGAGAATATGGAGTTGTCTTCTGCCTGTTAATTCCATAGTCTTTACAGAATCTATCAAAATCATTAGAGCAAAACTCACCGCCATTATCAGTTCTCAAACATTTTATTTTCTTTTCAGTCTGCAATTCAACCATTGCTTTAAATTCTTTAAAACGACTAAAAACTTCAGATTTACTCTTTAGAAAATATACCCATGTCCTTCTACTAAAATCATCAATAAATGAAACATAATATGTGGATTTTCCAATCGAAGAGACATCTACTGGACCAAACACATCAGAATGGATAAGATCCAAAACACCACAAGTTTTATGAGAACTCGAGTAAAACTGAACGCGGTTTTGTTTTCCATAAATGCAATGCTCACAGAAATCAAAGTCAAGGTTACAGTCATTCAAACCTTCAACAAGGTTTTTATTTTTCAAGGTCCTTAGACCCTTTTCTCCAATGTGGCCAAGCCTCTGGTGCCATAACATAGTCTTTTCTGCAGGTAACTTTGCTTCAGACGAAAGAGCACCCTTAGGTACCCAAAAACCATTTCCATCTGCTGAAGGTGAAACCTTCAAATCTTCCAGTGAAGTATCCGCAGATTTACTCTTTACAGAAGTGCTATTACACTCAACAGTGTATGCTTCAAGCTTATACAAAGTGCCAAACCTGACACCTCTAGCAACTACCATAGCACCCTTAATCATCTTACATCCTGC
The DNA here is from genome assembly GCF_030272615.1 of Cryptomeria japonica. Classification (NCBI taxonomy): domain Eukaryota; kingdom Viridiplantae; phylum Streptophyta; class Pinopsida; order Cupressales; family Cupressaceae; genus Cryptomeria; species Cryptomeria japonica. The sequence goes on along the minus strand of NW_026729470.1, from coordinate 7,438 downwards.
TTCAGAAAAGACTACTTGCACACCTGCATCTATCAGTTTGCTCACAGATAACAGGTTTCGTTTTAATCCAGGGATATGCAGCACACCATTAATCCTTTTTATTCTACCATCAGAAAACCTGATTCTAACCTTACCTCTACCAACAATGTCTAGATGTGAATCATCACCCAAGTACACCTTACCTCCATTAAATCCTTCATATTCAGAAAACCAATCTCTATTGGAAGTCATATGAAAAGATGCACCTGAGTCAATTAGCCAGGCATCATTACCTGCATGAGTCGCCAAAGCCGCAATAAATGCATCGCCATCTTCCTTGTCAGACTCAGAATCAGAATCGAACTTTTTCTTTTTCTTCTTCTTTTCTTCTTTGCAGTCCTTACGGATGTGACCCGGTTTACCGCAATTCCAGCAAATGACTTTGGACTTTCCAGGAGATTTCGATCTCCCTTTGGATTTGGACTTGCCGCGCTTCTCATTCTTCTTGCCTTTCTCCTTAGGTCTTCCACGAACGGTTAGGGCTTCTTTTGAACTGATGGATACCTTCCTTCGCATCTCTTCACCGAGTAGGGCACCCACCACATCTTCAGATTTCAAAACAACAGAAGTACTACCGATAGCCATAACAAGAGAATCCCACGAATCAGGCAAAGAACAAAGCAAGATCTGACATTTCTCCTCCTCGTCCATCTTAACACCGACGGATACTAATTGAGCCACAATCATATTGAATGCTTCTAGGTGGTCTGCAATTCGTCCACCCTCTTCCATCTTCAAGGAATACAATTTCTTTCTTAAGAAAATTTGATTTAATAAAGATTTCACTTGATACATCTCACCAAGCTTAGTCCATAGCTTCTTTGCAGAGTTCTCTTCATGGACATTGATTAGAACAGAGTCTGCCAGGCACAGTCTGATTAGACCCTTGGCTTTTCGGTCCATAACATCATACTGAGCTGCCGCAGTAGGATCTGAGGGCCTTTGGACATTCGCATCAACAGCATCCCAAAGATCTCGATCTATTAACAGATCTTCCATCTTCAGCTTCCACATCTCAAAATTACTTCCATTAAATTTCTCCACCTCTATTCTCCCTGACGAACTCGCCATCTGAATATTCCTGCAACAAGATCAAAAAGTGTCTTCTGCACAAGCTCCCACTCAAATCTGGATTAGTTCAAAAAACCCAACTACCCACAATTGAAACCAAAGGTGATCAGGCTCTGATACCACTTGTAAGGAAGTTAAGTAGCGGAAACAACTTCCTACACTAACCTTGAGAGGAGGGTAATGCAAAACTTTTTCAGATCATTACAACAGTTACAGAAAATAGAAATAGATATAATAGCATTCATACCACAACACAATGATTTACGTGGGGAAAACCCTTTCGGGAGAAAAACCCCACCCTCCAAAAGCAGCTCAATATTTTATTCAGCAATCAAAAACAGATTACAAAATACTTGCAGAGCAAGCTCTTCGCAGGAGTATCACTAATCAGAGATTCAGAGGCAACTCAATAGCCATGAGACTCTTACACACAACCTCTATCTCACACACCTCATAAATAGGAGATACAATACAAGAAACCGTCAAACGGTATTACAAAACCATGGGCTAAAACCACCCAATAAGGTGTAGCCGACCTTATCTCCCTTCTATGACATGTTAAAGCACACATCGACACGTGTCGCTCCCTTTTACAGCTCATTTATGTATTCGATACAAATTATTTTTCCTATTTCAGGAGTACAAACTTCCGGAGGCCATAACTTGAGAACCGGGTGTCCGATTGACGAACCGTTTGAAGCGTCGGAAAGCTCGCGAAGTGTTCTATCACCTCGTAACCCGCTTCGCCGGTTACGGCCACTTTTCAGGGCGTTTCGGAGCCTCTAAAGTCCCCAAAATTAAGTTTAAACATTTTATTGCACCCCTCCAAGACGAAAACTTTAATATCTTCAAAACTAGCTGTGACCTTGCGACGAAACTTTACCGGAATGCTTATCTAGCCAACCAGAAGCTTCAGGGAGAGTTTCGCACCATTTCGTGCTCAAATAAAAACTTACTATAAATAGTAACCTCACATAAATGCAAGGTTGAGACACCATTTTTCCCAACAAATCTCCCACTTGTCGAACACCTTGCATGAGCGGAAGGGAATGTCAACACAATGAATCAATTGCTAGGGGCCATAAGGCCCATAGACTCTGAACACCATCTGAACTTCTCTGTGCTCACAGCCTTAGTTAAAGCATCTGCAACATTCATCAAAGTTTCCACCTTAACCAGCTTCACCCTACCATCTTCGACCATATCTCTAACAAAATGATACTGAACATCAATATGTTTAGTCCGGGCATGAAATGTCGGGTTCTTAGCTAGGCTAATTGCACTCTGACTGTCACAGTAAATTGTTACTGTACCTTGTTTTATTCCAATATCCGAACACAGTCTCTTAAGCCAAATGGCCTCTTTACAAGCATGAGTAGCTGCCATATACTCTGCTTCAGTAGTGGATAAAGCAACCACAGCCTGTCGCTTACTCATCCAACTAATTGCACCACCAAACAAAGTAAACACATAAGCACTGGTGGATCTTCTGCTATCAATATCACCTACCCAATCTGAATCTACATAACCATGGATATCAAGGGAAGTCATGTCTCCAACTGAATTACCATGATAACACAAAGAATACTCTGAAGTACCCTTCAAATATCTAAAGACTCTTTTGACTGCATCCCAATGAACTCTACCAGGATTAGACATATATCTAGAAAGTACTCCCACTGCTTGGGCAATGTCTGGTCTAGTACAGACCATAGCATACATTAAGCTTCCAACCGCACTCTGGTAAGGCACTCTGCTCATTTCTTCCATCTCCAATGGGGATGTAGGACAATCTGAAATAGATAGTTTCATTCCAACTGTAAAAGGAACACTCAATGGTCTACAATTCTGCATGTTGAACCTCTGTAACACTGAATTCACATACTTACTTTGGCCTAGCCATAGCTTTCTGTTCACTCTATCTCTTCTAATTTCCATCCCAAGAATGTGCTTTGCTGCACCAAGATCTTTCATTTCAAATTTAGCAGCGAGCTGAGACTTCAGTTCTGAAATCATACCTTTCCCTTTACCAATGAATAACATATCATCAACATACAATGCAATGAATAAGAAATGATCACCATAAGATTTATAATAAACACAGTGATCTGATTTAGAACGTTCAAATCCCAAACTCAACACATATGTATCAAATTTCTGGTACCACATCCTAGGACTTTGTTTGAGGCCATACAAAGATTTCTTCAATTTACAGACCAAATTACTTTTGCCTTTCACCACATAGTGCTCCGGCTGTGTCATATAAATATCTTCCTCCAAATCACCATGAAGGAAAGCAGTTTTCACATCCATTTGCTCAACCTCTAAATCATAAGCAGTAGCAATAGAAAGCAAAAATCTAATGGATGTCATTTTTGCAACAGGAGAAAATATCTCACCGTAATCAACACCCTCAACCTGAGAGTAGCCTTTTGCAACCAACCTTGCTTTATACTTCTCAATGCTTCCATCTGAACCAATCTTTTTCTTGAACACCCATTTACAACCAACAGGTTTTCGTCCTTCAGGCAATGGTACAAGATCCCATGTATCATTCTTTTTCAAAGCTGCCATTTCTTCCTCCATAGCAATCTTCCAGGATTCTGTATCATTCATACCTAATGCCTCTTCTACAGATTTCGGTTCATCCACACTAGTATTCAGAGCAAAAATACATCTCCAATCATCAGGTGAATACCTTTCAGGTGGTTGTCTATGTCTTGTAGACCTTCGAACAAGCTGAGTTGGAGGTTCTTCCTCCTCTTCTGAAGATTCAGAGCTAGATGAGCTCTCCTCAAATTCTTGCCTTTCTAGGGGTCTTGATTCAACTCTTTCAGGTGTAGAAGGAAGTTGAATCACATCTTCTTTTTTAGTCTGTTCTGGCTGCAATGTAACAGAAGGAGACTTAATTTCTCTAAAAATAACACTTCTACTATGAATTACCTTTTGTGCAACAGGGTCCCAAAGCTTGTATCCTTTCACACCATAACTATACCCGATGAAGATACATTTCACAGCCTTGTTCTCCAACTTTGTTCGCTTCTCCTTTGGCACATGTGCATATGCCTCGCAACCAAAAACTCTAAGATGTCTCAATGAAGGCTTGTGACCTGACCATGCTTCCATAGGCGTTTTATCAACAAGAGCTGATGTAGGAGACCTGTTAATCAGGTAGCAAGCAGTGGCAACAGCTTCAGCCCAAAACTTTTGTTCAAGACCAGCACCACTCAACATACTCCTAGCCTTTTCCATCAGTGTTCTGTTCATTCTTTCTGCAACTCCATTCTGCTGTGGAGAATATGGAGTTGTCTTCTGCCTATTAATTTCATAGTCTTTACAGAATCTATCAAAATCATTAGAGCAAAACTCACCGCCATTATCAGTTCTCAAACATTTTATTTTCTTTTCAGTCTGCAATTCAACCATTGCTTTAAATTCTTTAAAACGACTAAAAACTTCAGATTTACTCTTTAGAAAATATACCCATGTCCTTCTACTAAAATCATCAATAAATGAAACATAATATGTGGATTTTCCAATCGAAGAGACATCTACTGGACCAAACACATCAGAATGGATAAGATCCAAAACACCACAAGTTTTATGAGAACTCGAGTAAAACTGAACGCGGTTTTGTTTTCCATAAATGCAATGCTCACAGAAATCAAAGTCAAGGTTACAGTCATTCAAACCTTCAACAAGGTTTTTATTTTTCAAGGTCCTTAGACCCTTTTCTCCAATGTGGCCAAGCCTCTGGTGCCATAACATAGTCTTTTCTGCAGGTAACTTTGCTTCAGACGAAAGAGCACCCTTAGGTACCCAAAAACCATTTCCATCTGCTGAAGGTGAAACCTTCAAATCTTCCAGTGAAGTATCCGCAGATTTACTCTTTACAGAAGTGCTATTACACTCAACAGTGTATGCTTCAAGCTTATACAAAGTGCCAAACCTGACACCTCTAGCAACTACCATAGCACCCTTAATCATCTTACATCCTGCTTCAGAAAAGACTACTTGCACACCTGCATCTATCAGTTTGCTCACAGATAACAGGTTTCGTTTTAATCCAGGGATATGCAGCACACCATTAATCCTTTTTATTCTACCATCAGAAAACCTGATTCTAACCTTACCTCGACCAACAATGTCTAGATGTGAATCATCACCCAAGTACACCTTACCTCCATTAAATCCTTCATATTCAGAAAACCAATCTCTATTGGAAGTCATATGAAAAGATGCACCTGAGTCAATTAGCCAGGCATCATTACCTGCATGAGTCGCCAAAGCCGCAATAAATGCATCGCCATCTTCCTTGTCAGACTCAGAATCAGAATCGAACTTTTTCTTTTTCTTCTTCTTTTCTTCTTTGCAGTCCTTACGGATGTGACCCGGTTTACCGCAATTCCAGCAAATGACTTTGGACTTTCCAGGAGATTTCGATCTCCCTTTGGATTTGGACTTGCCGCGCTTCTCATTCTTCTTGCCTTTCTCCTTAGGTCTTCCACGAACGGTTAGGGCTTCTTTTGAACTGATGGATACCTTCCTTCGCATCTCTTCACCGAGTAGGGCACCCACCACATCTTCAGATTTCAAAACAACAGAAGTACTACCGATAGCCATAACAAGAGAATCCCACGAATCAGGCAAAGAACAAAGCAAGATCTGACATTTCTCCTCCTCGTCCATCTTAACACCGACGGATACTAATTGAGCCACAATCATATTGAATGCTTCTAGGTGGTCTGCAATTCGTCCACCCTCTTCCATCTTCAAGGAATACAATTTCTTTCTTAAGAAAATTTGATTTAATAAAGATTTCACTTGATACATCTCACCAAGCTTAGTCCATAGCTTCTTTGCAGAGTTCTCTTCATGGACATTGATTAGAACAGAGTCTGCCAGGCACAGTCTGATTAGACCCTTGGCTTTTCGGTCCATAACATCATACTGAGCTGCCGCAGTAGGATCTGAGGGCCTTTGGACATTCGCATCAACAGCATCCCAAAGATCTCGATCTATTAACAGATCTTCCATCTTCAGCTTCCACATCTCAAAATTACTTCCATTAAATTTCTCCACCTCTATTCTCCCTGACGAACTCGCCATCTGAATATTCCTGCAACAAGATCAAAAAGTGTCTTCTGCACAAGCTCCCACTCAAATCTGGATTAGTTCAAAAAACCCAACTACCCACAATTGAAACCAAAGGTGATCAGGCTCTGATACCACTTGTAAGGAAGTTAAGTAGCGGAAACAACTTCCTACACTAACCTTGAGAGGAGGGTAATGCAAAACTTTTTCAGATCATTACAACAGTTACAGAAAATAGAAATAGATATAATAGCATTCATACCACAACACAATGATTTACGTGGGGAAAACCCTTTCGGGAGAAAAACCCCACCCTCCAAAAGCAGCTCAATATTTTATTCAGCAATCAAAAACAGATTACAAAATACTTGCAGAGCAAGCTCTTCGCAGGAGTATCACTAATCAGAGATTCAGAGGCAACTCAATAGCCATGAGACTCTTACACACAACCTCTATCTCACACACCTCATAAATAGGAGATACAATACAAGAAACCGTCAAACGGTATTACAAAACCATGGGCTAAAACCACCCAATAAGGTGTAGCCGACCTTATCTCCCTTCTATGACATGTTAAAGCACACATCGACACGTGTCGCTCCCTTTTACAGCTCATTTATGTATTCGATACAAATTATTTTTCCTATTTCAGGAGTACAAACTTCCGGAGGCCATAACTTGAGAACCGGGTGTCCGATTGACGAACCGTTTGAAGCGTCGGAAAGCTCGCGAAGTGTTCTATCACCTCGTAACCCGCTTCGCCGGTTACGGCCACTTTTCAGGGCGTTTCGGAGCCTCTAAAGTCCCCAAAATTAAGTTTAAACATTTTATTGCACCCCTCCAAGACGAAAACTTTAATATCTTCAAAACTAGCTGTGACCTTGCGACGAAACTTTACCGGAATGCTTATCTAGCCAACCAGAAGCTTCAGGGAGAGTTTCGCACCATTTCGTGCTCAAATAAAAACTTACTATAAATAGTAACCTCACATAAATGCAAGGTTGAGACACCATTTTTCCCAACACTCATGACATATAGATTTTTCATGTGGAAACCCAAATGGGAAAAACCACGGTGGGGATGAATACCCACAAGCTTGTTTTCAAACTCTTTTGAAGCTTGCTCTGTTAGGAGCCTAGTATGGTTAAAGACTTTACAATAAGGTTATGCTATGAACCGATCCTATTAAAGATCACCCGATTAAGGGATGGCTATATACCCTATTAAAGGTTAC
>NW_026729469.1:64410-69500 GCF_030272615.1 Cryptomeria japonica | reverse complement strand
TGGTCCCGGTTGATCTAGGTTACGGACCAACTTTAATGTAATGTGTGGATAGGACCTATTGATGTATTTCTGAGATGTCTTATGTGTTGATATTATTTGTTTGATCTAAGGCTGACATGGCTTGTAATTATATAATTGGTTTATTTTTTGGTGGCCAACCTGATTGTTTATGATCGAGGGTTTGTATATATAGATGTAAGATCTCATTGTATATTATCATGGTTATTGTAAGAGTTCATGGTCAAGGAATGTAATATATGAATAATGTAATATCATTCAGGCAGAGGAGTTGGTCGATCATTGGAGATCTAATTGGGTTTATGTTAGAGGATTTAGTCCTCCACTATTGAGTTTAATCAAAACTGTACTTAGGTATAGGAGATGCTATCTTTTGCAGTTCAACACTTCTCTAGATTGTAGTCTGGATTTATATGTAGTCAGTGAGGCTCCTTTTGTAATGAGCAATGCGCTCTAGGCTGTTGGCCTTCCTGCAAGTGCAGGACCCTAAATTCTAATTCACATACTTACTACAAAAGTATTATCTGACTGTGGGTAGGCTTCTCACCGTGGTTTTTCCCTTTATCGGGTTTTCCACTTACAAATCTCGGTGTTATGTGGATGACTTTTATTCTGTGATTATTGTTTATTCTTAATTGGTTTAACTTCTATTCCAATATTAATGTTTTGGGTTATGGTATTAAAGTTTAAATTGCTAATGGTTCCTGTAATCTAAGACAAATGATGCACCCCCCCTCTCAGTTGTCTTCCAATTATTTGAACTATCTAACATTTTATTCCTTGTTCCAATATTCCTCTTTTGCATGAAATTGCAATGAGCAATACTCGTGGGAGGAAAGGAAGTGTTATCGCTTGGTATTCGCCTATTGGTCTTTCTCCGCAAATAGGAACAATGCTACATGTTGCGACTGTTATTTTTTTGTGTGATAGTGCAATGAGTGACATGGCTAGTGATAGAAAGGAATAAAGTGTTATCACTATTTCACAATGATCAGGAACTATGTCCCACCCTTGGCTATGATGGTTGTGAGGTTAGTGAGCCAACTATTTTTCTTAGGGAAATAAGGGCTATCCTATTTCACTTAAGATGGAGATCGAAGACCCTATTTTAAAAATCTTCTATGGACCCTTTTGGAGTCTTCTAGGTGCACCTTGGCCATTCATCTGCATGTGGAGAGAGGATCCGATGGCCCAAATTTAAATTGGAGGTGATCATTGAAATTGAAATAGGTGCCCAAGGGTGGTTGCCGACTTAATGGGTTGAAAATCATTTTTTAACCCCGTCAATAGCCCATATTAAATCAGATCCCTTCCAACCCCTTTTAGGCAGCCAGGGAGCGAGTGTCATCCATCTACCATGACTCTACAAAGGATTTTCATATGATGACCTTGCCCATTTATTGCAAAATGAAGAATTTTGGGCCGGTAGAGGACATTCAGATGCCATTTATGCAGGGATTCTCCCCTTTTTCAGGGATTGTTTCTCTTTCCCAATTCTGGGAGATATTTTCAGACACATAACCATCAAATCAATCCATTTGATCCGATCCTCTCTTTTTTGTAACCTAACCCTTGCTAGTTAGGGTTTTTGAACCGAGTGTATCATTTGAGTTATGCCTGATCTATAAAGGCAATTTTGTAACCATTTTTGGGGATCTTCTCCTTTTTTCCTCTTACATAATTCTATGATTTTTGCAACTATAAATTTACCTTGCCTTTGCATCAATTAAGTTAGCCTTTTAACTCTTTCCAAGTTCATTTACCTTGTGCAAAATTGCCTTGCCTTTTTTATGAATTTGTTTCTTATTAATTTTGTTTGATTTATATGTTGTATCAACTCTACTTATAAGATTTGTCTAAGAATGTTTCAGTTCCTCTTAGTTCTACATTAAGTCTTGATCTCATATATGTCTTAGGGGTTGATTAAGGATAGGAATTTGTGTATGCTTTGGGTCACTTCATTGATGTTTTATGTAGTCATAGGTAGGGAAAATGATCATTTCAATCTAGGTGCATCGCCTCACATTTCCCTTTCAGCATTCCTTCTCCCCTTTTCTCTTCTGAATCATTAGATTGGGTTTTATAAGTGTTGGATTGGTCCAACACCATACCCTGATTGATAAGCCGACCTTCTCTGGAGACTCAACCTCACATGCACAAGGTCCCACACTTGGAGGTTGTTTCCATGTTTCACAAGGGGTTGTTTCCATGTTTTACAAGGTTGTTGAGCACCAGTGTTCAACAAGGGTACAAACGTTTGTGACAATAGTTACCTTGTTTTCCATCCTATCATTTTCCTCAAAGACATACTCAATTGCTTTGCTGTGCCATTTGAGAAACTAGTGATGAGACTCTTTCTTAATATATATTTTCCCTTGTGGTCTCAACAATAAATTTTTTAAGCCACTTTTCTTTTTTAGTCAAGATCCCAAGATTATCTAGATATTTGAAGTTCATATCTAGGTTAACCAAAATATTCACTATCCTCGATCTCCCATGAAAGAATTCTTCTTCAAGTCCAATAAATACTCCTAAGGATTCCCCAATGTTTTCTATTATATCTTCACTCTAGTATTCAATTGTTACATCGACTAAGGTGATCCAATGAGGAAATCATCTTTGGCAATGATGAGTAGGATTGAAGTTTGGCTCCCAATCCAAATTGTAAAATCATAAACCCTAAAAAAAAATTGGCTCCCCAAACAAAATTTTCTTTTTGAGGTTTTGATCTATGCATTCAAGAAGGAAAAAATCTCCAGCTAGGGCTTTGACACTTACCTGATCTTCAAAGGAATCCTTGAACCAATTCATCATCCTCTGCTTTTGAATATCTTTTCCTGTCCATTTGATGAATAATCCTCATCTCAAGAGGTGATCCTACTGCAACTTGAGATAATGAGATTCATTTGAGATCAACTTACATCTTCTATCTGGCAAACTTTAGGGTTTGTTATTTTTATTGCTTGTGATGAGGATGTGATGATTTACTCTTCTCCACTATTTTTTGAAGGGTTACTTTAGACCCTTACCATTCCACCAATATGGTTAGTTTATGTGGGTTTGAGATCTTACCAGAATAAAATTACCATTCCTCCCATGTCGTAGATTCGGATTCAGATTCTTTTGCTCCCAATTCTAGTTTTAATTTCCTTTCTTCTGCTTGATCGACTTTGCCCCTATCGCAGATGTGTTTTGGTGATCTCCTCCAGATTATGGGATAGATGTGCCTCCTTTATTTTCTTTTGATGCCTAAATACCAAACAAAAAATTGGAATTCCAGTTGCCTACTATAAATGCATTTGCCCTCGAAAGGATGCAAGCTTTGCCATCCTTGCCAGCCTATCCAAAATATTGACCCAGTCTCTACTAAAATGACCACAGGGTTTGACTTGCGAAAATTCACCTCCTCCACAACTCCTTGTGCACAATTTTTCTACAATATAATACAATGCAATGATCTTATAAATAAATATTGATCAAATTAAAACACAAAGTATATTTTAAACTATTTTTTTAATAAATGGTCAACTAAACAAGAAAACATGAACTAAACACAACAAATTATCTTATTTATAGTTTAAACAATGCTTTCTCAACCTACATTCATAATTAGCTAAATATATAAGCATATAGTGTATACACCTAAAAATGGTCTGAATATAATTAATTAAATATGCAGTTATTTAATTAATTCCCCTTCCCAATTAATTGAATTCACAAGTAATTTGATTAATTTCCCTATTCATCTACTAGTAAATAAATCTACATGATTTATTTATATAGTTCATTTCATATCCCCTTTTGATTAATTAATCTAAATTAATTATTAATCCTCTCCCCATTTAAATTCATTCTTCTAATCTCATAATTAGTTAAAACAAATCAAATCATGATTTGTTGAAATTAATTATATTTTCCTAAATATTTGAATTTCTAAATTCAAAATGAGCACATGATTCCCAACTTTCAACCATCTGACCTAACCACCCCATAACCTAACCCATTCTATCTAATCCTAGGGTCTAACTAACTCTATCATCTTGAACATCCTAACCTTTTATGAGTTGGATATTCCCCACTTGAGACACATGGCAATTTTGCCACATGTATCCTCCCTTGGACACTTGCCCTCTCATGAGCAAGGTTGCTTGACACTTGTCACCACAAAGGTGAGAAGTGTCCCTTCCTCCAATCTCTTCTCCAACCTCTTCTCCAACTTCCTCAATCTTAGCCCTTGATATCTTTAGATCAAATTTGGACCGTCGATTCCTACCACCTCAGCTTTGCCCTTGGAATTCCTATAAATGCCCCTCATTTTGGAGCAATAAAGATCCCTTGTATCCTAGATTTTAGCATCATTACTATAGGCATTTTTATTTCAATCATCTAGTATAATTAGCATTTTGGATTATTTATGCATACAATCATGCATTTCATATCATTTGCATAATCATGAAGTAGCTACTCAACTCTTGAGTTGCCACTTTGGAGGTCATTGCTTCGCTGAGAGCCAACAATCCAACACCTTCAAGGTCCTCAAGAATAGAGGAAGATGAGACATCTCAAAGGAGCTTATGGTTTGCTTTTTTCTAGTTTCCAATTCGCTTCATAATTTCATTATATTGTCTCATATATTTGTATGCTTGCTTTCATTGAACCACATTTTTAGTAGCACATTAATTGGCATCCACCATGGGGCCTAGACCCTTTGATCTTTAATAATTTTGCTTGTAGGAAATCTCATTGACAGGTTGATTATCTTTTTCAATGCACAAATTAGCTCTCCTAAGTTCCAAATTTGCATTCTTGGTCTCCATTGTAGCGTTTTGGCACCTCAAATGGTGTTTATGGGAGACTAACTCTATTTTTTATGTTTTTCTATACTTTAGCATTTTTTAGTCTATATCTTAGCATTTTTGGTCTGTCTTGCAGCATTTCTGGTCTATTAGGCAGCGTTCTTGGTCATTTTGGCAGTGTTCTTAGTCATTTTGACAATGTTCTCGATCAATTTGATAATGTTATTGGTGTTCAGAATAGAATTCTTAGTCAATTTGATAGCGTTCTTGGTCAAT
>NW_026729469.1:46376-63910 GCF_030272615.1 Cryptomeria japonica | reverse complement strand
CCTTACTATCTTGCATAAACTTTCATATCACTAGGTAGTCTTTTCCTTAGAACTATCATCTTTCATGGTAGGATACCATCTCAGTCCCTTGAGCTAAGTTAGCTTACCTTTAGAATTTATCATTTCCTAGGAAGCCATGCCTTTCTTGAGTTATCAATTTGTGGCTATCTATCATAGTCCTAATCTTGTCATCATTTGAGTCCCATCTTAGGACTTTGAAAGGAAAATTTTGAACTTTTGTCATTATAATCATTACCTTAATTGGCTTCTAGGCTTGGGAAAACTAATATGAATGAGGTATAAACTAAAGGTATTTGAGACCTCCCAAGGTCTCTTTGTTGTGTCACAATGATGCAAGATAACTAAGTGTTCATGTTGTTTGGACAACTAAGATAACTACGGTTTTTATTCACCAAAGGGACCATGATAAATTAGGATGTTGTTTGGACAATGGGTGTTGATTGTGAAGATGAATATGGGGCTGTCATTTTCCTTTATTTCCTTTGGATCTAGTGATGAGTCCAAGCTCTAATAATTTTCCTTTGCTGGGAGTTAATCTTAGAACCCTCTTGAACTTTTCAAGAGAGAACAATGGCATACACTCCAGCTTGTTCTTTCCCTCCCTCTAGAGCCAATTTTGTTCATGGGTCTTTTGACACACTCAACATAGACTAAGCATCACCACTTAATCTCTCTTATAAAATAGTAGAAACTAAAGGTATTCCAGACCTCCCAAGGTAACAATGATACAAGATAACAAAGTGTTCATGTGGCCAGTTTGTTCAAGGGGAAAATGTCACTAATCAAGCTGAAATGTTGATTTCTCAATCTCCCTAAGCTTAAAGGTTAAAATAAATTGCAAAAGATAGAACAAGGCTATGAGAAAATGAATCATCAGTATTACCTAAACCCACATTATCAACAAAATCTAGAAATAACCTTGTATGTAAATAATTTATCATGCCAAAATTGTCAATTCTAACATGAAAATGAGACCAAGGAAAGCTCTAGAACAACTACTACTATTCATTCACATGTTCATTATTAACCTCAATCACCATGAAAGATGCACAAATTGATTATAAAAAAGAAGATGTTTCATAAATGTAAATATTAATTCAAGACTAAGGAAAATGAAAGAAATAGAAGAATACCAAGCAATCAAAAAAGACTACCAATACCATTGAAAACTATGAACTTCATTTCCATTAATTCTTCAAAATATACCAGAAAAGCACAAGTATTCAATCTATAGCCTCTTGCTAAATGTATTTTGAAATAAAACAAACTAAGTAGTGTTACTAAACTTGGACCTTAAATAATCAATTCTTAAACCCTCAAAATGAATTTTGAAATTACATTTATAGGGAAACTTTTTCCCTAAAATTAGAGATTAAAATCCACCCAAAACCTTATCAAACTAAGAGGTACAATCATTACACAGGATACTAGCCTATAATTGAATTAACAACTTTAAGTTGACTTGTGAAAATGAAATATATTGCTGGATAAGTGTAGAAAAAAATCTAAGGAAGAAACAACAAGCACACAAACCACAAGAATCAAATACAAAAAGTGAGGAGGATATTCAAATCATAAAATAAGAAACTACCAAATCATTAACTACAAAAAAATAAGTCACCCTATTAGATGAAGTTTGGCTATACAGTTCTCTCTATGACCCTAAAGTTTTTGCTAAAAGAATGGAGAAATACAAGGACATACCATTAATAAACAATCACGTGCATAAGAGAAAGCGTTGATCTAGTACATGATGGTAAACAAGTATACCCTAAAAGATTTCATGGGTAATTTATTGGACCCCATAATTGTTTTCTTGAAGAGTCAAAGGATAAAGGCACAACAAGAGGGTAATCTAAATGAGATATCCATCCTAACAATAGCCCCAAATATTACACCACTCCAATTGTAGAAGCTCAAAGATATATAGATCAAAAAATTCCAGACAAAATAGAGGGTTGACAAGTTAATATTGAACAAGCTAGATATAATCCAATAGGTACAACTAGATATAATAAAAGCAACTACTAATGCTTTTAATCAATTATGTGAAGAATAAGAAAAAGAGAAACATATGTGATAGCTCCTATACCTCCCCAAACAAATATTGGATCTACTGCCTCTACAACATCAACATTTAAAACCTCTACAATGGAGGACATTAAAAATTTCCTAGCACAACAACAACTATAACTGGTAGCATCAAATCAATTACTCTACATTACAGTAACTAGAAATCAAGTGGATATAGGGAGCATATCTCCCTTACAAAAAAATTAGTTAGGAGATATCTTTCACCAAATAGCCTAGGAAGAAGTTGTAATGCATCATATGTAGACCACTAAATAGGTCAAAGAAGTAGCTAAGAATATTTAGGGTAGGTACCCTTATTTGAAAGGGGATCCTTCTCATCCAACTGCGACACAACTCAAATCATTATGGGATGAATTGCTATATGATTTGGCTCTGCAAATTAAATCCGAAGATCTAATGAATGAATTAAGGTGAAGATTCAACAATTCCTCATTATGCAAATCTGAAATTAAGGTGAAGAATCTACCTCTTGCGCATGATTACAATGCACAAATGACTTTGACGTGTCCATCAAAACCAAATGTGAAATTATCGTTGGAATTCTGACAAATTCAGGCATTTAAAAAAAAAATCAAATTTAGTCATAATATACCTTCTTCGTCGAAAACCTCCATCAGAAATTTAGACCAAATGCATTAGTGCCTATATCCTTGCTACAATACAATGAACAAAGAGAAATCAGAGCTATAAGAAGAAAACCCCCAAAGATCCTAAGAAAAAGATGAATTCTGCCCATAGTACATTCCTCATAGAGGCCAAAATTGAGTCTAGAGGATCTAGATAAAATCCTTATGCACTCATAAAAAACTTCCACCACTACCGGTTACCACTAAACTTAAGTACCAGAATGCTATTCTGTATGCCGGTTCGCTGTACAGCTGCCACGACTAGTTACTGGTGAGTAGATGTGTATACCGGTCCACTGAAGAAAAAGCCATCATTACCGGTTGTGTTATACCAGAACTTGAATCCCGATATGTTGTCCTATTAACCAGTTCACAAGAAAGCCTCTATTACCGGTACAATATTGGATTACAAAATGTCTCCACTACTAGTTCTGCTATACCATCATTACCGGTTGTGTTATACCAAAACTTGAATACTGGTATGCTATCCTATTAACCAGTTCACAAGAAAGCCTCTATTGTCAGTACTACAATATTGGGTTACAAAATGTCTCCATTACCGGTTCTGTTATATCGGTTGGATTAAAACTGAAGAGTCTAAAACCTATTAGGCTGAACTAGTTGGCCCCAAAAACTGTATGAACATCAAAAGTTACTCCTCCATAAGCTACGAGCCTGACAAAAATCCATCTCCAACATTGAGTGCAACAAAGGAAGATATCAAAAAACCAAAGAGTCTAAAACCTATTAGGCTGAACCAGTTGGCCCCAAAACCTATATGAACATCAAAAGTTACTCCTCCATTGGCTAGGAGCCCGACAAAAATCCATCTCCAACATTGATTGCAACAAAGGAAGATACCAGGTCTTCAATCGGTGAACAATGGATTTCATTAACTTGGTCAAACAAGAGCCGAAGAGGAGGAGAAATTATGTTAACCTGCATAGAAGCTTCATTATGCACTAGCATTGGTGGAGAGATAGAAGATGGCTCTATTTTCCCATGATCATGGCCTAAAATCACTAGGATGGCATACAATTTAGAGAAGATTCAGCTTTTTAAGTATGAATTTAAACCTCTCCCAGCATTGTAAGCATCTATTTGGAAGGGTCTTACATTCTGCAGGGAGAGTGACCGCTTTATGCTATCAAAGATTGGTGGAAATTCTTCATGGGTGAATAGAAGCTGCCTGGGAAATAGACCACCAACATTTGCCTAACCATTCCACAAATCACACTGGCGGATGGCATCCAAAAGTTGGTTGTCATTCAAAAAATCTGCCCGAATCGTTTTATGAACGATGTTCTTTAAGGGAACCCAAGACTGTAGTAAGTCTACTACATTGGAAAGAAAAATAGAAACCAATTGGGAAGGAAAAAGAAACCTTTTCTCCTGTGGATTGAGTATTTCTTCACCGATAATCCTCTGGATACTTCATTTGCAATGTTGATAGGAGGTGTTGAAGATGATACCCAACTGGTCTTCGGTGACTTGGTCCTCAAACGACATCTCCCAAGTAGCAACTATGACAGGCACTTTGTAGTTTCGCGGAGAGCAATCCATAATGCATTAAAACATGGCAAGATACAGAGACAAGAACAAGCAAGTTATGAATCGACACGCGATAAAAACAATGGCTATCTTGATAATCACATTCCCTGCCAAAATCATTTCGAATCTCCATCTACTATGAAATTATTAGAAAGTCTGAGCAACATGGTTGATATTGGTTTTTTTAATTATTTTGCAGAGTAGCAAAGGATACCGCATGTGTGAGATCAAACAAAGAGATATCTTTGATCTCAGGAGACTCATAGGGTAGGTCACCATCGTATTGCAAACATGGAAGCTCATAGAATAAGCTGCCATTGTACTACCAACATGAAAGGTGAATGAGAAATCAACAGAAACCATTTCGGCCACCATCAAATTGCCAGCAAAGATGAAGG
The DNA here is from genome assembly GCF_030272615.1 of Cryptomeria japonica. Classification (NCBI taxonomy): domain Eukaryota; kingdom Viridiplantae; phylum Streptophyta; class Pinopsida; order Cupressales; family Cupressaceae; genus Cryptomeria; species Cryptomeria japonica. Next base: position 59,220 of record NW_026729469.1, on the reverse strand, counting down.
ATGAACAATCAATTAGCTCAAAATAATAAAGCCGAACATGCCAAGCTTTAAATCAACTTGATGCGAGTTTAGAAACATCATTAACTGCTCACTTTACCAAAACTAGAGTTAATAAATTATGTTGAAATCTTGAATAATAGGGCGAGTGTGTCAATTATTTAAATATTTTTCCTTTCATCATTGATAATGCTTGCTAGATGAGGAAAATTTTCCACCTTGAAATTTGGAGATTCAGAGTCCACTTCCAGCTTATCACAACCCAAATTTGCTAATACATCTGCTACTCTATTACCTTCCTTGAATATGTGAGAAATTCAACATTCCTCAAACGAATCTAGTAACAACCATGCTCACGTTGAAATGTAGGAAATTTTTGAGTTAAATGAACATCTGGAAATGCAAGATTTCACTATAAGAGAATAAAATCCTTCAACATGTAACCTGGAGAGCCTTAGTTTTTTTGTCAATGCCAGTCCATATAATAAGGCAAGAGCTTCTGCTAAATTGTTTGTGCCAAGAGGAATAGAAGAAGATTTAGCTGCCAAGAGAGAACCTAAATGATCTCTAATACAAACTCCAATTCCCGAATCACCGGGATTTCCTCTAGATGAACCATCAAAATTTAATTTGACAAAGCCAATTGGAGGAGGTTGCCATTTAATTAGGTTTTTGTTGATTGACTGAATTTCCCAGCCAATTGTAGCACAAAAAGAAGGGATAGAAAGACATTTCCAAATCTTGATAATGCGGCCATCCCAAGATGAAAAATTAAAATTGCTACTTATGTTCTTGATATAAGCACTAACCTATTCTGAAGCATATTTCTCAATTCCTTCTAGTACCAAATGAATTGGAGATTCAATCTATCTAAAAAATCTTTTATTTCTTTCCCACCAGATTGACCAAATGACAGTTGCTGGAATATATTATCAAATGCTAGCAAATAAAGAGTTTGTGAAAAGAGTAGGCCAGGATTGGAAAAGTTCCCATAAAGTATAGGGCAGCGACATAGATAAGTTCAGTTTCTCCACAACATGGAACCAACATTGCTGAGAAAAGGGACACCTAAGGAGTAAATGGTCTACAATTTCAGTTTCATCTTTGCATAATACACAAGCAAAAGAGTTAGCAATGTGTAATATTTCCAATTTATCACTTGTTAATATCCTTTTTCTCAAAGATAACTAGGCAAAGCAACCTGCTTTAGGAAGCACAACACTATTCCAACAAAATGAAAAAGCTCAACTCTTAACTTGCTGATTTTTCATATGTCTAGCAGCCACATAACCATCTCTAACTGAATATTTGCCATCATGAGTTGGAGCCCATAGCAATTTTTCTTCTTGATTTGAAATATACACTCTTCCACTAGACAAAATTTCTTGAAAACAAGACCTTTGATAATCTCTATTTGGTAGATCAAGAGGATCTCTCCAAATGACTTTCCCTGAAAAAATTTCCACACCACTATTATAGTCTATCAAAAGCAAACCCCAACAGTTTTTTATAGTTGGAATAGCATCCAAAAGAAGTTCTGAAAAATTTAAAGAAGGCAGGCCATTCCACGAGTCCTCCCAAAAATGAATGCTCTCACCATTGTGGACCTCCCAAGATACATATCTTGTAATAATATGCCTACAAGACATCATGAAGTTCCAAACAATTGACCCTTTTGGAGGATCAAGGGTTGTTATGACTTGGGAAGGGTTTAAAGAGTCAAGTATTTTTCCTGCATGATTCTACACCACTAGGTGTCTAGTTTGGAGATCATTTGCAACATAGGTTTACCCCCAAAGGTGATGTTTCTTTTAGATAAGTCATGTAGACCGACACCCCCTCCCCCCTTATCATGTGCCATTTCCTAAATTGAAATAAGTGGGATCTTCTTTTCTTCTGACATATTGTCCCTCCATAAGAAACCTCTAATAAGTTTTTCAATCTGGTGAATGACTCCAGCAAGGGCTTTGAGGATTGAGATGAAATAATTGGGAATGGCAGACAAGACAATTTTTATTAGAAGTAACCTCCCTGATAAGGAGAGCCAATAGGCCTTCCATGTGGAAATGGCAATCTTAATTCTGTCTATAATAGCTTTCCAATAAGCTGACTTATTGGCACCTATAAAAAAAGAATTGCCAGGATATGTGGTGGGAAGACACTCTTGAGAGATAACCAAAGTATCAACAATTTTCCTTGTGACGACATCATTTGTATTAAAAACATATATCTTTGATTTCTGAGCATTAATTCATTGACTTGAGACTACCATGTAAAGATCCAAAGTTTTCCTGATCTGCTTTGTCTCTTGAACATTTGATTTACCAAACAATAGTGTATCATCAGCAAATAAAGAGTGTGTAATTGACACAGATGTACCTTCAATATGAGCACCCCTCCAAATCCCTCGACCATGTTTAGACTTAATGATTCTGCCAAAATATTTTATCATAATTATAAACAAAGATGGGGATAGGGGGTCTCCTTGTCTCACACCTTGCGAAGAAGCAAAGAAACTAGTAGGAACATCATTAATTAACACTGAAAAGTGAGCTCCTAAGATACATGCCCTAATCCACTTACACCACTTCTCAGCAAATCCAAATTTTCTCAAGACTTTAAATAGAACAGACCATTTAAGTTTGTCATATGCTTTCATCATATCCAAATTGACTATAAAATAAGATACATTGTTGGAGTGGATGGAGTGCAACACTTCATGGGCATCTAAGGCACCTTCCATGGTTTCTCTTCCTGGAACAAAACAACCTTGTTCTGGGGATATGATTTTGATGATCAGTTTTGCAGTCTCAAATAAATGGATTTGGTAATAATCTTGTATATTGTATTGCATAATGAAATAGGCCTAAAATCTGTAAAAGTTGTTGGCTCTTTGATTTTTGGAGTAATAGCAATATTTGTAGTATTGAAATTTTGAAGAATGGATGATCTCTTTCTTGACTCCATTACTGCCAACAATTCAAAGACCAAAACATCCCAACATTTTTGGAAGAAAAGAGCCATAGAACCATCCGGACCCAGAGCCTTGTCCAGCGGGAAAGAAAAGACTACTTTACGGATCTCTTCAATTTTAAAAGGGGCCAGCAATTGTTGATTATCCAAGGGACAAACAATATGCGAAATAGCATCCATAATCTCCTATTCTTGCACATCGGGTGGAGGGTCTGAAGAGGCAGGAGCAAGTAGGTTCTTAAAGTAATTAACTCCATCTTGAATTTCTTGAGCATCTCGAAGGGTTTTACTTGAGGAGGCTTCCTTAATGGAAAATATAGTAGTGGTTGCCCTCTTCTGCTTAGCTGACATCTAAAAGAATATGGCATTTTTATCCCCTTCCCTTAACCATAGCTCACAATATTTTTGTCTCTAGTATTCCTCCTCTCTCTTAAAGATTTCTTTCCATTCTGCCTAAGCGTGTTTCTTCTTAGCAAACAATTCAAAATCAATCTCATTAGAGATTATCTATTCATTAATTAGATGCAACTGGTTTTTAACAAGTTCTTTTTGGACAAATATGTTTTTGAAGACTTCCTTATTCCATGTTTTAATTTGAGTTTGAACATATTGCATTTTTTTATGGAACTTAAACATTTTGGCGCCCACCACCTGGGGGGAACTTACGCACCACTGTCGAATCAAGGCATGAAAGTGAGGATGGTGGAACCATGCCCTTTCAAATTTGGAAGAAGGTCTATGGTTATGATTTGGTAGGGCTACCCATTTTTCAATACTCAAAAGGATAGGGAAATGATCTGAGCCTACTAAGGGTAAAATTTGAACATGTAAAGAATAGTTTTGAGCCCTCCATTCTTGAGAGAAAAGAAATATGTCTAATCTCTCTGCAATATGTAAGAAACCAGCTCTCCTATTGGTCCAAGTGAAAAAGCCATTTTGCAGAAGACTGTCAAACAAGTCATTATCATTTATAAATTCTTTGAAGTCTTCAATAGTCTTGATAGGGGGACAAATACCACCTTTTTTCTCTTCTAGTGAAGTAATTGCATTAAAATTATCCCCCCAAAATAACATTTTTCCCTACAACTTGTTGAATGATCCGAGTGAGAGAGGACCATAAATTCTTCCTATCCTGGGTAGAGGTTGGACTATAAACATTTATCAAGTTGAAAAACATATCAAAATGCTTTATACTAATATGCTGCCAATTGGTTCCTTGCTTTACAAACTCAGCAATTATCAACTTTGGATTCTAGAGATCCACGAGACCCCTTGAAGCAACTATACTTTGGCTATGTGCTGATTTCCAATTTGGGCATTTGGATATTGTTTTCTGAAAAACCTCATCTGATATTTTAGTTTCTTGAAGTAAAACTACATCTGCCTGAGAAGATTCAAGTTGTAACTTGATTCTCTTCCTTTTGTCAGAGGCATTTATACCCCTGACATTCCAAGACAAGACTTTCATACCTATTGGGGAGAACTACATTTCATTCTCCTCATAACTCTCTTAGTAGCTGAGAATTTTTTATCAATGGTGGTTTGAACACCGGCATCAATTTCTTCTTTTGCTTTAACTACTTTTGACTTTCTCCCTCTTTTTTTAGGAGTTCTCAAATCTGATTTACTTAAAGCAGGCATTTGGGAGATGAAAAGTGTTTGAGAAAAATCAAAGCTTCCCTTAAATAGATCTTCTTCCAAGGACGAGTTACAAGGCACAAAATCTGATTGATCTTCCTCTACTAAAACCCCTTCCTGGTCTATTTTTGAAAAAATTCTTGGAAACACATCCGGTGATATTGGTGACAGATATCAACATCATCTAGACCAGAATTAAATGGACCAAAATATTGAATTTTTTCCATATTATTAATTATAAAATTTAAATAAAAAACCGAATTAATAAAATAAAAAAAATAAAAACTAATCATTTAAAAGTTAAATAAAAAACCCCCTTCTCCTACCCTAAACAAAATTTAAAAAAAAATCAAACTAAGTTTACGTTTTTTTTTTCTTTTGTTTAAACAATTTAGTTTGTTCAATAATATTATTTTTAAATAAACTTATTTAATAAAAAATGATCATTTAAAATTATATAAATAAACTAAACTTTAACAATAAATAAACTTAGTTCTATAAAACAAACTTAGAATATAAATTGATTTAGAAAAACAAAAGTAAATTCTAATTCTTAATTAATAATTTATTTATTTTTAACCTTAACTAGTGGAAGTATATATATATATTGAAACCCATAAAATAATAAATAACTTGTAATAACTCACTTAAATTAACCCAAAATTTTAATTATATTTTTTTTTTATATATAAATATTGATTTCTTATTCTTACTTATTCTTAATTGTGTTTGATTCAATCACATACTTAGGTACATCTATCCAAATGGGATAGGCAACCATCCAACTAGGATGGGCATCTAACTATATGGGTTAGGCATCTATCCATACGGGACTAGGCATCTAACCATACGGGTTAAACATCTAACCATACGGGTTAGACATCTAACCATACAAGTTAGGGATTTGTCCATACGAGACATGAGGTTCCATCTATCCAATCTGGGATAGGCATCTACACAAATGGGGTAGGAATCTATTCATATGAATAGGATATGCTCTAGCCAGAGACTTTGGACTCATTAGGACCATTCGGGTCCTTAGCCACTCTCTAAAGACTACACTCCCCTACTAGGAATGCACTGAGGTTGTTGTACTTAGGAGTATAAAAGTAATTACATAAACAAGCTTGAGTTTTGTCTCGAAATTTGGCCTAAAGCCTCGAGAAGTCAAGCAAATCCATATGGGATTCCTTCTGAGTATGCATTGAATTAATTTTTAACCTTTCAATTAGTATTTTCACCATTTGATTAAAAGACCAAGGAGCTTCAAGAACCAACTACTTGCCCAAACCCAAATCCTAATCCCCATCCCCGAATGCCTAAGTACAAGGGACAACTCCGTCCCTAGACTGCCTACATACCCGTTTTGGCACAAGTTCAAGGTGAAAAGTATGTAGTTCTATTTCTAACTATGGTTTAATGTAAATTGTTTGTTGGTTACGCAACCTTTGCTAGGGTCAATGTCACAGACAATTTCTCTATGGTTGCTACACATGATGGTAGCTCTATAGAAAAAAGGCTCAAGGTGGCCTTCTGCTTGCGGCCTAAAATAACTAAGTCCATTTTCCTATTAAATATGTCACCCTGAATCTGTTATCATCCTCCGAAAAAAATCATCAAGATAAATAAATTCCAATATATCACACACCACAAAACCCTAATGGGGTTTTCTAAGGTTCAACTGAGCGGATGTAAATTCATTTTTAAAAATTATCTTTTTATATTATTGATCCAAGGGGGATTACCCACCCTTTGTATTTTAACTTCCATATGACCCTTATTTCTCCCCGGGGATTTATAGGGACGATGCCACAAACATCGTTGTTGCAGCTTTATCAGGCATTAAGTGTAGTAGTTCAACACAACAACAGTACTCGTAAGCGTGACCCAGAGGCACCATAGATACCGAACGGTGCTAAGGTTTTTGGTTTCAACTCCTCTTGTTTAGTTGTCTATCTAAGAATTAACCATGAATTCATGAAAGGAAACTATGCAAGGAATTAAAAACTAAGATATAAGTATTACATGCTAAACAATTCAACCATTATTTGGAAATACTATTTTGTTGAAAGAAAACTATAGTAATAGTAATTAAAATTCTAAAACTTGAACTATATAGATGAAAGTATTTATTGCTTGAAAGGTATGACACTTATAGGAGATAGCTTATGAAAATGACCATAACACTTTAAGCATGAATCCTAAAACTTGAAAGGTACAAAATTTCTTGAAAGAAAATTAAATGATTAAAAAGCAAGACTTTGGAAAATAATTTAACATTTACTTGTTGAAGAGAAAAACTATTTAATAATAAACTTGAGAATAACCACATTATTGATAAACCAACTAATTCTTCCATTTGAAGTAGCATAAATTTTATCTTTTATTATTTTCTACAGATGATAACCTTACGTAAATATGAATCCTAATACTTGAAAGGTATGAATTTCTTGATTAAATAGCAAGACTTTGGAAATGAATTTCAAAATAACTACATTACTTTTAATTACAAAAAATTGAAAATAAGATTACAAGAGAGTCTAATTGCTTGTCAATTAACCATTATAAATAAAGCTTCTAAATAATTCTAATGAATCTACTTCTAGTTGCTTTAGAACTAATGTCAATTCCTTTGCAAGATTATAAGAGATAACTAACTATTCCTTCCACTTAAAGTAACGGTAACTTTATCCTTATATATTTCGTACAAATAATATCCTTATAAATTTTAATTTCCTTATTTCAATTTAATTCTATAAGTGGTCATAGGATAAGTTTTCTTGAAACTCATTTGCTTGATAAGGATAAGGATTCAATAATCTAGGACAATTGATTCTAACTTTATTTCATCTTGAAAACTAAGTTCATTAGACATATACAAGGAATATGATTACTTGATTTGAGATTCACAAGATAAGTCAAGTCTTATGTTAAAGGGTTTTCAGATTTGGTAAAACTAATTGGTTTCAAATAAAGTCTTCTTGGAATCCGTTCTTACAAATAGATCATATCATTAACTTATATGCAATTTATCTCTAATTTAGATGTTAATTAATTCATCTATACTAGTTTCTTTGCAATTTAATGAAAACTGACCCTTTAAAAGTCTTATATGCCTTTGACTATTCAGAGATCGATTACCCTCAAATGCCTTACATACTCTATATCTTGTAATTTAACTAGCAAAATCAAATATATTCAATTCCTAGAATTTAGGAAATCCTTAACTAACATTAATTCATATTTATTGAAATACACAAAAGGGTAACTCTGAATCTAAGCACAATATTACTTGAGAGCTAGATTCTTTTTTACTTTTAATACTTACGCTAATTCGAAGTATACAAAAATCTATTTGATGTCTAATAAATAACTTAATTGTTTGAAATGCATGAGGGGATCTATTTACTGTACCAAAATTTATTTGAAGTTAACTAGTAATACTTGGAAAGAACCAATACTATGGAATAATTGCAAGGAATTAATTATTTAACTAAGATTCTAATTCTATGGAAGAAACATTTGCTTGAGAGTGATAGTATCAAGACAACTATTAGGGGGATTATTATTACTAAAAGAGAAAGTATATTAAACCTATTCTTTGAATTCGACAAGTACTCAACTATAGGTCCAACCAAACAATTATTTCATATTGCTTGAAATATATAAATTGTTTCTGAGAAGGGACTACACATATTTACATGGAAGATAAATCCTCTAAAAAAATGAACTATGTGAAGGAACCCAAATGTTTGAAATGATAGAACTAGGTGAAGCATACCAAAGGTGTAAGGATTTCGAATATTCAAGGGGGGTGTTAAGTGAACTGCTATTTGGAATAAAATTATTTGACTTGCAAGAGTTTGTAAGTTCTCATTCCCCCTTTAAATTAACTAATTAAGAATAGTTAGTTCATGGGTCACTAAATGTTTAGCATAGCAAAAAAACTATAAATGGAATTCCCTTTGATTATCAAAATTAAAGAGAATTCATTTACAACCAATTAATTGATAAAATAATTCTCCAAAATTGTTTGTCATTAACATAAATTTTTTGATAAAATAAATGCAAAATAATGTTATCAATCCATAATTAAATTTTTATATTATCAAAATTTAATTATAAACTAACAATACTAACTATAATCAAAATTTATAATATTAAATTTCAATTATTAACCAACAAAATAATTACAAACTATGATCAAAATTCATATTATTAAATTTAAATTATTAACCGAATAAAATCACATTACAAAAAGTGAAATTCAAAAAACAAGGTTCCTTTTGCATCTTGTAGCAGATAGAGGAATTAAGAGTGGGGAGTGGGGTAGTGGGTCGTGGGCCCCTCCCCCTGCTTTAGGCCATGCAAATATATATAATCTACTATTTAATTCATCTTGTTTAAATACAAAGGTTAAATTAATCTAAAAGGTAATTTAATAGAGGAGAATAAAATACCTTTCAAATAAGGTTCGGGTACCTTTCAAATACCTGCTTTTACATAATCAAAACAGAGGAGAATAAAATATGCTGAGAGTTAAGAAAACACAAGGAGTAAATTATTCTGGGAGGAGAATAAACAAAGATTAAAAATTATTCAGATAAATGAAATGCACAAAGAAATAATTTATCCCAGGAGATAAATAAATTTATAAAAGAAAAAGAGACTATAGTAAATTATTTATATACATTTGAAATGAAGAGGTAAAGATTCACAGAGAGGAAAATTTCTAGAGAAATAAATTGTACAACACATTTGGGGCAAATTAATATTTTGAGGTAGAGTTTTCACAGAGAGGAAGATTTCTCAGAAAATTAATTATACAATACATATTTATGCATATTTTGAGGAAAGATTTCAGAGAGAAGAAAAAGCACATGATTTTTCTTTATATCCTGATTTCTTTTTAATAAAACAAGAGTATTTAGTTATATTAAAAAATCAGATCATTTCTTTTCTCTTTGAGAAAGAATATAGATTTAAATGAGATTTGCATATTTAAAAGAAAAAACTACTATCAAATCTTCATGTAGATCAAAGAAATTGAGAAGGATAGGGAAAAAAAGATTTATCTTATTATTCTATTAAAATAATTGAGAGATAATTTATTTTAAAAAAGAATATTTCAAATAATAATTAAAAATTAAAATAAAAAAATAAAAGAGATTAAAAAAAAAATTATTTTTAAAATTACAAGATTCATACATGCAACAAGTGGATGGAAAATAGGAAACCTGGATTGGATGAAGAACTTGTTATAGGAATCGACTTCAATCTCTAAGCTAATATTTTTCAACGTTTCCTTGTGGCTTAATAGAATCTCCTCCAATAGGCTTTGAAAATCCTATCTTCTACCGTACAAAGTGTTCACAAAATCTTTCTACTACTAACATGAAGAATTCAAGAATACTTTTCATCCAAAAACAATGAATTACTATTTCAAAAAATGAAATCCCTTATATAGAAAGGGAGTCATTTTCCCACTACTAAAAGAATTAATTGATTAGAGATTATTTTTTGAAAATAAACTCCATGCAAAATTAATTATTGACAAAGTGGGGGCTATATGCATTTTAAATTTGAATTTGAAATTATTTCATGCAAGATATATTCCTTACAACTTGTCATAGTGACAATTACATTTGACCATGCATTTAAAATCTAAATTAAAAATTTGCTTCTAGAATCTTCTCATTTTCTCTTACGAAATATTCTTGATTAATATGTTTTTGATACTAGAAGCAGCCAAAAAACAAGGGGGCTGACCCATAGGAACAACAAGAAGAGCAATGGTAGAACCACTGTCTGCATATAATTAGTAGAGTTACAACCTTATACCTCTCAAAAACTATGATCATTCTACATAAGTTTAGCAAGTATAAAGTAGTAATAAATAGTTTTAGACATATGCCACATAGGGAAATAGAGATATAAATTCAAATAAAAACATAGGCTAATGCTATCCGCCTACAAGCTACTAAAAGTAGACAAAAAACCAGCTTTCCACAGCATTCAGAGAAATTACTTCTTTTTTCCATGGCTCCTCTTAGGGAGGAGCTTTCTTGCCCATTCCTTGGTGAGGAATTTCAACAGGGCCTTGTAGTCCTCATCATCCTTGCCTTTAACCTTGGACACACTTTCCTGCATGAGGCATAGAGTGGTAGCCGAGCAGCACATCACATTCAATGCAAATTTAGAAATATCATGCATTTTGGATTCCGTCGACTCCAGTCTCCTAGTGATATCCTACACATTATCAGATAGGGCCACCACTATGTCCTCTAGATCTGCTAGGTTGTTATCCTCCTCCACACCCATCATTTTTTCCATTCTGAAAGTCGGGGAGGGAGAATTTGCAGGCTCTGGACTCTTTGAAGATGTGGGGCTTTCAGAAGCCTGGGTGGAACTGACAGAGTGAGGGGTCGGGTTATGGTAGAGAAAAACCACATTATTAGTTGGGTTAGAATTTCCAGTGTCATGCGAAGAGGAGGGGTCTCTCAGAGATTTTTTCAAGGGTTTAGAGGAAAGTCTTCTTGAGCAGTGGGGGGTATTGGCCTCGTCACTGATATCCATGTCAGAATCAATCTACTGGATTCTGACCTCTTCAAGGGAGTGTTTTTTATTTTTCTTGCTGCAAGAGATAATTTTCTGGAGCCAAGGGGTGCTAGCATCATTTTTAGCAATAGGGTAGGTCGAAGGACTAGTATTAGTCACATTCTGGATGAAGATAGAATGGGGTGGGCAGAGAGAAAGGTGGAAGTTGTATAGGCAAAGAATGAGGCCCTGGTGGAGGATAGTAAAATCTTTACCCTTTTTCTTAGCCTAGACAGTATCCTTTACATTAGCATCCAGAGAATGCAACAAGAAAAATGAAATGGAAATATAGTCCTTATTTCTCAAATGGTTAAGGAAAGGTAGATGGTAGTAATAGAAGATACCATACCTTCCCTCCAGTGTGAAATGCTTCATCACAATGTAATAGACCTCATCCCACGGGGAAGGGAGCTCCTCCTGGTTGAATCTGCCTACCCTCTTACTTGGGTTTTTGCCCTCGTAGAAGAACTGGTTCAAGCTGGTGGTATCCACAATATGACTCTACTTTTTTCATTTCCTCCCCTCCATAGAAAGACCTGTCACCTGAGCTATGACCTCTTCATTAATTTCAAACGAGATACCCCCCATGGTAATTGTTCTGTCTTCCCAGGAATTCACAAATTGCTTGGAAATTCTTTCATCATTCCCCTTCATACTTTCCATGAATTTATCATTGCTGTCATCCGAGCAGACGAACCACACCACTGGCTTAGCTGTAAACTCATCAAATTTATAGGGTTCCAGTCTGAGCTTATCCCCCCCATTTTCGATTCCTCCAGCTTAACAGAGTAAATGTGAGACCTTCTAGCAGAAACGCAGAGTCGAGGCAGGGCTAAAGAAAAGTTGATATTAAATCTACACTGAACTTGAGCTAAGAGCATTTAATAATCGAGGTGATTATTATCTCTTATGTCTGAGTAGACATCAAAATTAGGAAATCTACTAGGAATGTGCAGACCTTCAATCAAGCCAGTGTGATTTGACCTTTCCCTTCTATCACCTTTATCACCACCAGTTGGCTCTGTTCAAGTAATAATTAGGGAATAATCATTCCCGATATCTATACTGTCATCATAAATACATCCCTTGTGAGGGTGGTGACAAGGCCTTCCATGGCTATGTGGTAGCCTAGGTTCATAATGGGTAGGATTCCCATCCCAACCTAAAATTTGAAAGTTGGTTCTCTTCATCTGAACACGGATAAATAGATTCCTCCTTGGACTTAGGTTTTTATCCTCTCCAAGATCACATTGGTGGTTACTTGCAGTAGACTGGGGTCCCTCCAACATCGTAAGCCATTCTGTAGCCTTCCCACCGCTACCATGGAGTCAACAACCTCATTCCCTTCTCTAAAGACATGTCGGATGGTAAAGCCATCCAGATTAGCCAGGAGGATCTTGACATCCCTCAAAATGGACTCCAGTCTCCAACCAGCTGTAGATCTCTCCTTCATCATTTCCACAATAATATGTGAGTCTCCTTCAATTTCTAGCTATTTAATTCCTATGGAATTGGCAAATTTTAGACCCCATAGGAGGGCCATTCCCTCCACTTGAGTGATAGTATTGTTCTTTAGATTGCCTATGTAGGCTGCCACAGTGTTCCCCAAGTGGTCGCGAATGATTCCACCCCCGCTTGG
>NW_026729469.1:6151-45876 GCF_030272615.1 Cryptomeria japonica | reverse complement strand
GAGATCCATTCTCTCCCCCCAATTCTTGTTGCACCAATCCCTAAATTTGGAAAAAGCTAGCCACATTCCTCCCCATTTTACAAAAAGAGCTTTGTCAGTCAAAAAACTAAGCGACTCCTTCCATGCTTCATTTGATAACTCTACAGACAACACTCTACTAACTTCTGTATTAGGGTTTACCTCTAAAACCTTTGCTGCCTCAGAGGAAAGTTTTGGCCGCCAAAATTTCTCTTGAACCATTCTGAAATCCACTTTCACACTAGAGAAGATATCCCAAAAACCTCGAAAAACACCCTCCTTTTGCGCCCTAGGAGGGTTGATCCTGCGATCCCTTGATCTATTCCACCCCTTCAAAATCCCCGGATCCTTCCATGTCCAATTTTTTTGAATATTCTACTTCTGAAACTTGTTATTCCATCCATGGTTAATGTTCCTACTGAACGACCATCTATATCCAGTTCCTCCTCTGTAGAGGAAGCCCTCGTGCTTCCTGAAACTGGACCTCCCGCATCGCTCCGCCATTCTTTTCCTATTTTTTTGAGATTATCTCGCTTTTCATTTTGACATAAAATATTTGAAAATATATTTAATTAATATTTATTTTGTTCTCTTTGGATGTTTGGACTTGCACCTCAACTTTTATATAAGTTAGAAAGCTTTTACTATTGACATCTTTTGGCAATTTATCTTGTGGAGCATTTTGTGTTCAATTTTTTCTTTAGTGGTTGATAAACTAGTGGAGAAGGAGACTCTTTGAGTGGGATTATCATAGTTTCCAAGTGATATAAGGTTGTGAGGTTGAGGGTTGTTGAGATTAATCTCATCTAGAGGCTACCATTGTACTTAACAGATTTGGTAGTTTCAACAATTTTCAATATTTTGGCTTATATGTGTGATTTTGCAGTTTTAGTACTTTCACTTGAATTTTGATTTGTATAATCTATTATTGGGTGTATGGATGTGGGTTTTTTGTTTTTTGTTATTCATACCCTCTTTCCAAATGCTAAGGTCATATAATGCAAATTTGGAGAGATTTCTACAAGTTTTGACAAATTGCAGGCAAGGGTTTGAAGTTGTTTGGCTTACAAGTGTGATTTTGTAGTTTTATTACTTTCACTTGAATTTTGGTTTTTAAAAGCTATTGTTGGGTGTATGGATGTGGGTTTTTTAAATTTTTCTATTCATACCCTCTTTCCAATTGCTAAGGTCATATAATACAAATTTGGAGAGATTTATATTAGTTTTGACAAGTTACAAGCAAGGGTTTGAAGTTGCAATTTGAGTTTTGAATATACTATTTGTTGTATAACTATATGGAAGCCTTGAGTACATTGGTTTAATACTTTAAAAATGTAATTTTCTATTATTTATTAGTTTAGTTTCATGTGTAGAGTGTTGGTGTTTCCAACTATTTGTCCAAAATTTCCTATATATAAAATAGCCAATCTTAATCCACAAAACTCTAGGTTAGTGGCCAAAGAACAAGATTTAACCAAAAGGTTAAAATCCTCTACACTTCAGGCTCTGCTAAACCTAGGGGGGTTTCCCTTTACAATACTTTATGATCTTCAACAAATTCTAGGCAATATAGTAGATTATTCTCAATGGAATTTTACCAAAGCAAATGTTATCAACCTTAAAATTGGCTCTATTCTTGGTTATTTAACATTTGGACTACAACTGAGAATAATTCCTACTCTAGCCTAACTCCTACAAACATAAATTTAAAAGAGACTTTAAAAAATTTAAATGTTGTTGAACCAGATATGAGAAATTTCATAAATTAGTGCCTAATCCTTGGGTGTGGAGTCAAATATTGGATCCTAAATGCAAATTCAATCAACAAATTACTCCCAATTAGTGGCCCCTTTGACACTAATGCCTAACATTAATGCAACCTCGCATGCTATTATAGAAATCATACTTACAGATCCATATTATATTCTCAAACCCACATTAATTTGCATAAAGAATTTAATTCCTTCCTTGAAGGAAACTCATACACAAACCACACAACTACAAGGAAATTGTAGTGACAAATATAAATACCCTTGGTATTATCAATTCATGTGAAATTCCATAATTAAATATAGAGACAATTTGCTGCAATACTTTTGCTATCTGCTCAAAACTAATCGGCACTACAATAAGAATTACGCATTCATTCTACTGAAGAAATTACAGCCCTAAGGTAAACATTTTTCTATTCTATTTCTTGAAATTCCAAAGTTCAAAACCCATTGCAATTGGCCTTGAATTCCATTTTATAAAAAAGAAGGGAACAAAACAAGCCTCGACCCAATTGCTGACATGTCAAAATTTTATTTTTCTAAGCAAGAATATGTTATAGTATCTTTTTGTGATCACACATGACAAACTATATTTGCACTCTTAGAGAAAAAAGTAAATATAATTGTCTTCATTCTATAAAATGTTGCTATATGAATCTTTTGACATGGCACAATGATGTGTTACACCACTTTGATGACCGATAAGCTCTACCTCCCTTAGATTGTTGGATTCAAGGTGAAAAAATGATGCTTTGATCTTCAAATGTATTGCTCTTGATTTATAGCCAATTGCGGTCATTTCCACATTGATGCATTTGATGCGAATAGTTTGAATTAGGTAGTCATGCTCACATTTGAATCTAAGCATTGGTCTTGCCATCCATGCACCTTGGACGATCATGATTTGGTCTTTCTTGCCTCGATGTTTGTTGATTGAGTAGTCTTTTGTCCTTGTCACCTTCCTTTTCTCATTCTATTATTTGTCACGAGGTAGAGGGGAACACTTATTCCCTTATTACTTCACCCCTCCATCCCTTGAGTTCTATTCTTCTTCTTTGTCTCACACACAAGGAAAAGGGGAAGAACTTCCTTCTATCCAAGTTCTCCCTCTATCTCGCATCACAATATGCTCTTTGATTTTTCTCTTGCAGGGCAGAGGGATGACTTCTTTCAACACTATGTTTTCTCCCCTTTTCAAATATTTCTTGTAATTTTTACTTTGCCTTTACCTATGAAATATTCTCCCTTTGGTTCCCATGGGGCTATGGTAACAATAGATGCCTTTACTGCTCTACTGCAACCATCCTTTTAACAAGTCTTGCAACATTTGTGGCTCAGTAGGTTCACCACCCATCCACAACAATATTGTAAATCATTTTTGTCTTAGTAGCGGGCTAGCGGTAAGCTCAAATGTGTACACTGTGATACCACAACCGTCCTCTAAATGATTTCCCTTCCCTTTGTGGGATGGAAAGGGCTAACTCAAATTGCCACCTCATCCTTACCGCTAAGTCACATGACAACTTCATCCCTTGCCATGTAAATAGTGTGGGTTAACAGTTTTACTGCTCCACTGCAAGACTACTCAAGCTTGGAGTGTTGACGAGCGTGGTACTATGGTGAGGGTTATAAAATGATGCTACCCTGCCAACTTTGTTAGATATAACAAACAACCTTCACAAGACGACGAGGAAAATGGTAACGTAGAGATATAACGGGTCAATAAAAACATGGGAAATAAATATACAATAAGGGTTTTTAAACTTTGGGAGAAAATTTCAGTTGTGTTTCTGAGTGTTACAATCAACTTTCTCGTTAGGGGCCCTTCAAATTTTTCCAAAATTTGAAGGTCCCAATATAGAGTTTGAAGAAGTTTATTTTGAACTTGTGTTG
Organism: Cryptomeria japonica; assembly: GCF_030272615.1. NCBI lineage: Eukaryota > Viridiplantae > Streptophyta > Pinopsida > Cupressales > Cupressaceae > Cryptomeria > Cryptomeria japonica. The sequence goes on along the minus strand of NW_026729469.1, from coordinate 42,193 downwards.
ATCAATAGTGCCTACTTGCACCATTTTGCTTCCAGTTTTGAAATGATGTTTGCAGAAGTTGTTTGTTGTATACAACCATTTTATGGTAGCAAATAAATTGATATTACTTTTATAAATCTGAGTACTTATTTATTTATTAGTTTGTATAAAGTTATTTGCATTCTGGGTGTGATCATTCAATTAATTACTTTGTAATTGTTAGAACAATTTCCATATTTTAACAAAGATAAGTTTTAATGTTTAAAGAATTTCTAGTTCTCATATAAAATTATTTGCAAGGAATATTACAGGGTTGTGGTAGTACTAACCTTTTCAAGAATAGAACGAACAAAGTTTAAGTAATAATTTTTGTAGAAATTATGATATTATACATAGTAGTAGCATCAACAAACTTTTTATAGTAGAAATAATATTTTGAAGGTAGATTTTTTGTAGAATTCTAAGTAAAATTAATAATAGAATTATATCATGGTCTGTTAAAGGGATTTATAAAGAAAATCCTAGTGGTTGTGGTGTCTTTGACATTGTTTGGGTAAGACCAGAAAAAAGGATGGGTGAAGATCAATTTTGATGGTGATTCAAGAGGAAACTTGGGTATTCCATGTGTTGGTTGTGTGATTGGTGCAGGAGCACCAAGACATATGTCTACTTCATTTTGGCATGTGTCTACATCATTTTGATTCATGTTTATGCTTAGGAATAGAAGGTGCAATGTGTGTGTTTGAAGGCCTATTGATTAGGCCTAGGCAATGTAATAAGCCCTAAGGCCCCAAAGTGTGTCAACTTGGTCAAAGGCCTTGTATGGGCATTCTATAGGTATTTTTTTTGTTTAGGGGTCTACAATCTGTAGTATTTTCATTATTTATGTTTTGTGTGAAGGCAAGATCAATTTTTAAAAAGTTGTCAAAAGTTGCAAAAGTTGCAATTGTTGTCAAGCAACTTTTTTTGCAACATTTTCAAAACGTGGTTACTCCAATGGCTGATTGGTTGCTTGTATGCGTTGAGGTAGTTGGAGGATTTCCTTGGTGTGATATAAGCCTAGAGGAACGATTCCTTCCAGTTAGAGAAGTAATTTTGAATGAAATCTTTTTCTTCAAACAAAACGGTTATTGAGTTTTTTCTGCATCTTCCTTGAATTCTAGTCCTTGCAGTATTCCTAACGATTGGTGGGCATGAATTGAGCATTTGAAAAGTTGTAGCAAAGGTTTATCAATCATATGGAATTTTTTTGAGGCCTTGAAATATTCGGGCTTGAAAGAAAGAGAATTTTCAATCCCACTAGTCTAGTAAAACCCTCAAACCAAGGGTTTGAATACTAATAGGGGCACAAATCAACATCTCTTTATGGGATTGATTTGGAACCTGGGAGTATGTTGATTTGGCATGTATATTAACTATTTCTGGTGGTTATGAAGACAAGAGGTATCATTTGACTACCCTAAGATGAGGCCCTAGGCTTGACATCGGTCATGTGGCAAGCCTGAGCAGTAGCAAAAGGAGATAGAAAACCTGAACAACAAATTGGTGGATGGTCAAAATAGGCATGCGAATGACCCTTGAGTAGGTGAAGACCTTTGGAAAGTGTCATTCTTGCATTCCTTATTGACTGGTGAAGCTTTTGAGAGCCTAAACTCCAATACCGGCTAGAAGAGGCAAAATAGGGTCAGTAGGGTTTGACCATCCGTACTCAAAACCCAGATGCAGAAGTTTGGAGGCCCAAAAGGGTATCCAAATATAAAATTTATTCAAGGTGTTGTTTAGGTATGTTGTGAGAAAAATCAAGAAAACTAATAATGGAGGGCTAATTGCTTGTAGCCCTACTTCCTAGGTCTAAAAGGGGAAATGTTACAAAAGGCTAATAAACACCCATCTGAGGGGTCAAGATCTATGAAAATTCCATATAATACATGTGTAAACATTCACATAGGCCAAATTCCACCTTTTGAGTAAAGATCCTATTTCTTGGGGTGTGAGGTTGTTAGGTGTCTTTGGTTGAAGGGTTGGAACCTAAGGGGTAGGAGACTCCTTATCAATTGTGAGTTTTCCTGAGTGGAGAGGTCCTTGGGAAGGATCTAGGGTAGGCTCTAATAACCTTGGGAAGGTTAAGGATATTGGTCCATTGGGTGACACCTAATGGAGACCCTTATTGAGCAAAAACCAAAGAAAGTGATTGAACATCCCATACCCTCTACATCATATTGGTATCCAAGATATATCAAGGGTGGAATAGTGTATGCCAGACTCAAAATTGGGAAAAGAGGCAGCTACAATGCCTCCTAAGGTGATGAACCCAGAGGCCATCAAGAAGATGGCATAGGAGTTGCTAGAAGAGAAACTCAAAGAGACTGGATAGTCCAAGGGAAATGATAGAATGTGTGATGATGAATCAGAAGAAGAGAGTGAAGAGAAGGAGGCCATTCCTCAGAATATGGTACCTGATCAAAATATGTTTTTAGATGCCTTGAAATCAGTAAACAAGGATAATATGGAAAGTCTATCTATCTATAGCGGTAGCCTAAATGGAGAAGAAGTGATTGAATGGATAGAAGCACTCAATAATAATTTTGAGTGCAAAGAGGTACCAGAGGAGAAAAGAGCGAGTTTAGCAAAGTCTAGACTCAAAGGGTTCGCCTTGTTGTGGTGGACAATGCTGCAGGAAGAAAGGATGAACTTAGAGAAGAAGAAGATATCTTCTTGTGAGAGGATGGAGAACAAAACCAAAGAACAATTCCTACCAATAGACTATGAGGTTCAGATGTATAAGAAGTTGCAAAACCTGATACAAAGGGAGTTAGATGTGAATGCATATACTGAGGAATTTCACAAGCTAAGTCTTAGGTCCAAGAAGCATGAAGAAGAGGTGGAGAAGTTGGATAGATACCTGAATGGGTTAAGACAAAACATCCAAAATGAGATCAACATCATGGCTTCAAAAACTATGCACAAATGCTTTCAATTGACATTGAGGGTGGAAGATAAGATCAGAAGGAGAGGAGAACAAAATAATAGAGGAAGAGGTGGCAGAAATTTCAGAGGTAGAGGTGGCTTTGGAGGAAGGAATACTCCTTTTAGAAATGGCGACTCTAATCAACAAGAGTCCAATGGAGAGTTCAATAATAAGAATGGAGGCTTCAGAGGAGGAAGAAGACCTTTTGGTAGGGGTAGGCAAGGTAACCAAGGTAGAGGACCTTGTGTTTTCACTGGTAAATGTTACAATTACAACCAAGTGGGTCACACTATGAGTAGATGACTGGAGAAAGCTTCTAGCTCACATAGACCGAAAAGAAGAACTCAACTTGTGCAAGAAGATGATGGACAAAGTGTCAATTCACCCATGGGAAATGCAGGTCCTACCTTGGATGGAGAAAGCCTTATGCTAAGGAGAACGTTGTTGAAGGTACCCCAATGCAAAGAGCCCCCACAAAGAAAATCCCTCTTCAAAACTACTTGTAAGTCTCATGGTAAGGTTTGCAAAGTGATTGTTGATTCTGATTCCACAAAGAATGTTGTTGCTTTAGAAATGGTAGAAAAGTTAAAACTGAAGAGGTTTCCTCATGTGAGTCCTTATAAGGTATCCTGGCTTAATAAGTGACAACATATAGTGGTAAAAAAAACAAACTTGGGTAGAGTTTGAAATGGGGGATTATAAGGATAGGATATTGTGTGATATCCTTCCTATGGATGCTTGTCACCTATTGTTAGGTCGTCCTTGGCAGTATGATGTCAAAGCACAAAATGATGGTGAGAAAAATATGTATGTCATTACCAAGAATGGTAGGAAGTTTAGGATGGACCCTTTACTTGATCAAGGGGAAGAGAAGATTGTTACTCCACATGTCATGTTGCTTAGTGGAAAAGAGTTTTTGGAAGTACTCAAACAAGAAGAGACCCAAGGCTATGCTTTAGTTTTACACCCAAAAGATGAGTCCAAGCAAGGGAACGGTGAGAAAGGAGAGATCCCTAGGGAAGTGAAAACCATGTTGGATAGATACAAGGGAGTTGTGGCCAAAGGCATGCCTGATAACCTACCTCCCATTAGAGAAATCAATCATCAAATTGATTTGATACCTGGTGTGACCTTGCCTAATAAAGTTGCCTACAAGATGACTACTAGTCATAATGAGGAGATAGAAGACAAGTGCAAGATCTTTTGGATAAGGGGTTGATTAGAAAGAGTTTGAGCCCATGTGTTGTACTTACTATCTTGGCACCAAAGAAAGATGGAACATGGAGGATGTGCACCGATTCTAGAGCCATCAACAAGATCACAATTAGGTTTCGGTTTCCTATGCCTAGGATTGAAGACCTCATAGTCTCTCTTGGAGGGTCATGCTACTTTTCAAAGATTTATTTGAAGTCAGGTTACCATCAGATCAGAATCAGACTTGGTGATGAGTGGAAGACAACCTTTAAAACCAATGAGGGTTTATATGAGTGGATGGTGATGCCATTTGGCCTCAAAAATGCACCTAGTACTTTTATGCGCCTCATGAATGAGGTATTGGTAGAATTTATTAGAAAGTTTGTTATTGTTTATCTTGATGATATCTTGGTGTTTAATAGGTCCAAGGAGGAGCATTTGAAGCATTTGGATAAGGTTTTGAGGAAGCTTCATGAGGATAAATTGGTAATCAATCTAGATAAGTGTGAATTCATGAAAGTTGTGCTGGTGTATCTTGGCTTTTTAGTTTCAAATGGATCTTTCTAAGGTTGATGCTATTGTAAATTGGCCTACACCTAGGACAATAGGTGATGTTAGGAGTTTTCATGGATTGGCTACTTTTTATAGGAAGTTCATCAAGAATTTTAGTCATATTTGTGCTCCCATCCTTAACACTATAAAAGGAGGAATCAAATGTAGGTTTGAGTGGAAAGAGAAAGCAGCCCAAAGCTTTGAGATTTTGAAGAGGAAGGTTGCAGAACTTCCCACTTTGAGACTCCCTAGTTTTGATCAACTTTTTACAGTTGAATGTGATGCAAGTAAGCAGGCAATAGGTGCAGTCCTTAGTCAAGGTCTTCTAGTGGAATTATTTTCAGAGAAGTTGAATGAGGCTAAGCAGAGGTATTCGACCTATGATTTGGAGCTTTATGCTATGGTGCAAGCACTCAAGAAGTGGCACCATTACCTTCTTCCAAAAGAGTTTATTGTTTATACTGAGAACCATGCATTGGGTTTTCTGAATGGGCAAGAGAAGTTGAACCAAAGGCACATCAAGTGGGTTGAATAACTCCAACCTTACACCTTCACTATCGAGCACAAGAAGGGTGTGACTAATAAGGTTGCAGATACTTTGAGAAAGAGAACCCTTACTGTTCAAGAAATTCAGTTGCAAAGTGTTGGTGTTGATTCTCTCAAGGCCATGTATAAGGAGGATCATGATTTCAAAGTTGCATATGATGTATGTACTAAGTTTTATGACTCTTTTCATGTTGAGTTTTCTGATTTTATGTTGCAAGATGGGTTGCTCTTCAAGGGGCATCAGTTATGTATTTCTCAATGTTCTATGAGGGAGAATATTATTAGAGAGAAACACAATGGCAGTCTTGGAGGTCATTTTGGTTTGGACAAAACCTTAGAGAAGGTATCAAGGTTTTATTTTTGGCCCAAGACATAGGTAGAGGTAAGAAGATTTGTGGAGCATTGTCCTATTTGTCAGAGGGCAAAAGGTGTTTCAACCAATGCTAGTTTGTATCAGCCTTTACTGATTCCTACTAGGCCTTGGGAAAGCCTTAGTATGGATTTTGTACTTGGATTGCCCAAAACTCCTATGGGGTTTGATAGTGTCTTTGTAATTGTTGATAGGTTAAGCAAGATGACTCATTTTGTACCATGTAAATGCACAAATGATGCATCCCATATTATAGGTCTGCTTTTCAAAGAAGTTGTGAGGATACATGGATTACCTCTCAATATTGTCACTGATAGAGACTCCAAGTTTGTTGGTCATTTTTGGAGAGCTCCCTGGAAGAAATTAGGTACCAATTTGTCATTTTTATCAGCATATCATCCTCAGACTAATGGACAAACTGAAGTGGTTAATAGGTCCCTTGGCAATCTCCTTAGATGCCTTACCAAGCAGCATGGACAAAGTTGAGATTTAGTGATTGGACAAGCTGAATATGCATACAATGATTCAGTCAATAGGAGCATAGGGAGAAGTCCATTTAAGGTTGTGTATGGCCTACATCTGAGAGGGATAATTAAGCTTAGAGATCTTGGAGGCATGGATAAGAGGAGTGCCCAAGGAGAAGATTTTGCTGTCACCATGAAGGAGGCTCATGAAAGAGTTAAGGATTCACTTCAACAAAGTGATAATAAATATAAAGTCAGAGCGGATGTCAAAAGGAGAGATGTTCAGTTTCAAGTAGGGGATTTAGTGATGGCTTATCTCAGGAAAGAAAGGTTACTTAAAGGCCAACCTTCTAAGCTACTCATGAAGAAGATAGGTCCCCTTCGGGTGGTTCATAAATCTGGCAACAATGCATATGAAGTTGAACTTCTAGCAGACTTGGGAATATCTCCCATCTTCAATGTATGTGATTTGATAGCCTTCAAAGGATCCTTGATAGATGCAACACCTAATTCATCTCTTGGGGAAGAGGATGTAGAGTGGATGAAGGATCTACTGCCTAGTAAGCCATTGGAATTGGAGAGAATTCTTGACTCCAAGGTGATGAAACAAATAAGGAAAGGTGTTTATAAAGACTACCTAGTCAAATGGAAGGGGCTTCCTGAATCTGAAGCTACTTGGATGAGTGAAAGTGATATTCTCAAGCATGGCACTACAATCAACCGGTTGGCAATTCAAGGGACTTGAGTTTTCTTGTCCAGGGGAGTATGGTGTAGGAGCACCAGGACATGTGTATACTTCATTTTGGCATGTGTCTACATCATTTTGATTCATGTTTTTGCTTAGGAATAGAAGGTGCAATGTGTGTGTTTGAAGGCCTATTGATTAGGCCTAGGCAATGTAAAAATCCCTTCGGCCCCAAAGTGTGTCAACTTGGTCAAAGACCTTGTATGAGAATTATATAGGTATTTTTGTTATTTAGGGGTCTACAATTTGTAGTATGTTCATTCTTGACCTTCGATGTGAAGGAAAGATCAATTTGTAAAAAGTTGTCAAAAGTTGCAATTGTTATCAGGCAACTTTTTTTGTAACATTTTCAAAATGTGGTTACTCCAACGGTTAGTTGGTTTCTTTTATGCATTGAGGTAGTTGGAGGAGTTCCTTGGTGTGATATAATCCTGTAGGAATGATGCCTTCCTATTAGAGAAGTTGGAGAAGTAATTTTGAATGAAATCTTTGTCTTCAAACAAAACGATTACTGAGTTTTTTCTGCATTTTCCTTGAATTCCAGTCCTTGCATGATTCCTAATGATTGGTGGGCATGAATTGAGTATTTGAAAAGTTGTAGCAGAGGTTTATAAATCATCTAGAGTTGGTTTGAGGGCTTGAAACATTCGGGCTTGAAAGAAAGAGAATTTTCAATCCCACTGGTCTGGTAAAACCCTCAAACCAAGGGTTTGAATGCTAATATGGGCACAAATCAACATCTCTTCATGGTATCGATCTAAAACTTAGAGTATGTTGATTTGGAATGTATATTAATTGTTCCTATTGGTTGTGAAGACAAGAGGTATCATTTGACTTCCCTAAGATGAGGCCCTAGGCTTGACATCGGTCATGTGGCAAGCCTAAGCAGTAGCAAAAGGAGATAGAAAACCTGAACAACAGATTGGTGGATGGTCGAAATAGGCATGTGAAGGAATATTGAGTATGTGAAAACCTTTGGAAAATGTCATTCTTTCATTCCTTATTGACTGGTGAAGCTTTTGAGAGCCTAAACACCAATCCCGACTAGAAGAGGCAAAATAGGGTCAGTAGGGTTTGACCATCTGTACTCAAAACCCAGATGCAAAAGTTTGGAATATTGTAGAAGGCCCAAAAGGGTATCCAAATTTATTCAAGGGGTTGTTCAGGTAGGTTGTGATACAAATCAAGAAAACTAAGAATGGAGGGCTAATTGCTTGTAGCCCTACTTCCTAGGTCTAAAAGGGGAAATGTTACAAAAGGCTAATAAAAACCCATATGAGGGGTCAAGACATATGAAAATTCCATATAACACATGTTTAAACATTCACATAGGCCAAATTCCACCTTGTGAGTAAAGATCCTATTGCTTGGGGTGTGGGTTGTTAGGTGTCTTTGGTTGAAGGGTTGGAACCTGAGGGGTGGGAGACTCCTTGTCAATTTTGAGTTGTCCTGAGTGGAGAGGTCCTTGGGAAGGATCTAGGGCAGGCTCTAATAACGTTGGGAAGGTTAAGGACATTGGTCCATTGGGTGACACCTAGTGGAGACCCTTATTGAGCAAAAACCAAAGAAAGTGATTGAACATCCCATACCCTCTACATCAGTGGCCCATGATGATGAAGGGAACATTTTGTTCAAAGGTGCTCAAAGGTTGCAAGATGGGATGAACAATGAGGTCAAGGCTCAAGTGGTGTTGTTGGTAGTTGATTTGGCTTGTAACCTTACAATTTGTAAACTCCATCTCGTAGGGGACTCCAAAATAATTATGGATGCAATCTCGAGTGGATCTTCCCAATGTTGGTGCATTAACAAGTTTGTATCAGTTATTTTCTCAAAATTAAGTTCCTTCCAAGATTTTAAAATTATGCATATCAGGCGGGAAGGGAATGCAAGGCTTGCGCCTTAGCCAATATGGCATGTGACTTGGACCCCCACATGATCCGGTGGTGGGAAAACTCAGGTGTGGAGGCAGGCCTAATCAATATTTGTCATGATTGTTTATTCTGACTTTGTGGTATTGCAACCTTATTTCATCCCTTTGTGTTTCTCTTTATGCCGATCTTACTCATTTCATTATTAAATTTGTGTCGTCATCTTAATTTATCATTATGACTATGGTTTTTGGGATTGGTTACAAATGAGGTGACACGTTTTATGGCGTGAGAAGAGGTTGGATTCATTTATTTAGAAATTTCTAGATTTTGTTTGCATTGTGAAGTTTTTCTTCTGTTCGTTGTGAGGGTGTGGCATATTTTATTTTTCTCTTGGTGGAGTTAATTATTTTTCTTCTGCTCTCTGTGGAAATGGAGGTTGATTTCACTCTCCATTCCACCAAGCAAAAGCTATCTTTCCTTGGTGTCATCTCTTACAAGTGGTTGGGTGGTATTTTCCTTTGTGATGAGGAGGCATTTATTGAAATCATTAAGCATCTTCTGGGTCGGGAGTATCTGGTTTTTGAATTCAGATACAAAACCGACATGGACATTGTGTCGATGTTGGTGGCATGAGGTTTGCTGTTTGGAACTAAAGTAGAGGTTGAATGGGTGATGAAATATCATGTACCCACCCATTCACTTTGTGGATTGGTCTCTTTGATGGGAAGGGTGATTCCTGGGCAAGGATTGAGGAGACATTTTCGAGAGGGTGTGATGTCGGACCGAGTTAATATTGAATATTGGCTATGTTTGCTATGGAGGGATGGTGCAGACCATGTGAAGAGAATCAATGAGGCTCATGAAGCATGGGAAGAATTGATGGTGTATGTTAGTTTGATGAAAATTGAAAGAAAAATGGAGTGAGAAGCAAAGAAGAAACAAGACAGCAACAAGAAGATGAACACAAAATTTGCAAAGGAACTAGGGTCTAAGTCTGGACAGATTGTGAAATTCAAAGGCAACAGGAGGTGAGGGATGGTACTTTGCTAGTGATGGCCCAAGTGGAGAACAATGCAAAATGCCCTAGTTTTGGAGGTGTATGGGTTTCGAGTGGTCTTTTTTTTCACTTTGTTTTGTTTGTTCTTGTAATGGTGGAAAAATGGTGAATGATAGATCAAGAAGGAAACTACCCTTTCCCTCAAAGAGAGATGATAGTTTCACTATTGATTACCCTTCAAACATTTTTCACCATATTACATTAGGAAGAGGAGAGGATAATTCACTAGATTCAATCACTCCACATGAAGATGGTAGATATAATTATGAATGAATTGGGAATGTTAAGTTGATCCCCTCTTCCTTGTTTGAAATGGAAAGGAAATTGATTAAATTATGTAGTGCAAAAGTGACAAAGAACTGATTATAACTTGAGATCAGAATATGGGATGAAGCCATGCACCTAGATCTGGCAGTAATATGTTGAGACGAAGTCATCCTGCAAATTTGAGGAAAATTTGCCCGGACTGTGGCGGGAACGTACACGGTCCTCCAAAAAATCTGCAAAACGAAAAGGGTTTTTCTGCCTCTGCAAATAGAGCCCGAATCTGAAAGTACAACTGCACACCTGCAACCTACACATAGAAAAAAAGGAAAATGGGTTGGGATTGGGGGTTTGCCTTTAGGTCAAACCCCACTTTTGGAATTAACCAAGTAATGAAAGAAAGTACTTGCAAGTAGATGTAAATGAGAGACTAAATTGTAAATCACCGCAAGGGAGGTTGTGGTAGCAATGTTGATAGAAATGCTTGTGTGGAATTGTATGTTGAAATCAATCTCCTCTTCAATGTTTGAATCCTTGACTTGAATGCAACACCTAGCCTTGAAGAGAGACTTGAGAATGCTTAATGCTAGAAAAGAATGCTTGAATGCTTGATCGCTTATGCAACTTGAATCTATCCAACTTCGACCTATCCAACTTATCTTATGCAAATGAGAGGATGAATGCCTCTTAAATATATGTTGGTGGATTTGATTTTCATCATGGGTCGACATCGAGGGAGTTTACCGCCCGATGCACAACCAATAATGCAACCCTAGGAATGGTCCTGCCCCAAAATAGGGCAGGGACAGGGGCACCACGCCCCTGTCCTAGGGGGGATAGTGGCACCACGCCCCTGTCCTACCCCTTTCTCCAAGGAAAAGTGCGGACGGGGTGATGCAGAGGCCAAGGAAGAAGCTGTTTCTGAAAGATGAGCAATGTCCGATCTTCCATCTGATGAATACTAAGAGGGGGGGGTGAATTAGTATGCCAAAAATTACTGCACTAAAACACTTACACAGTCTAAAGATAAACCAGTAAAGTAGTCTAACAGTCAAACCGATTACCACACATGCAAACCAAAATGCGAATAAAGCATTCACCCACAAAAGCAATACAACCATAACACAAGATATTTGACGTGGAAACCCAACTGGGAAAAACCACGGTGAGATGGAACTCACAAGTCACTATTTGCAGAATAGAAACCAGATCGGTTAAGGTTTTACAATGTTCTTCACCAGAATAGATCCTATTAGGAATCTCAATCTCTGTTAGGAGATAAGTCTGATTAAAGACTACCTTGTTAGAGGATTTTAGATTCACATGTGTGAACCACCTTGTTAGAGGATTTTACAAAGGCTTTGAGGCCTACCCGGTTAAGGGTTACAGACTTGTCAAAGATGTGAGTAATCAACAAGTGTTTGATCTATCTAATAGCACAAACTACTTGGTTAGATCTAGTATTGCTCACAGCTAATGCATTCCAGCATTACTTCAGTCTTCTCTCTCTCTCTCATAGTTACAACTTGATCTTCTTAGATAAGATCGTTCTCAACTTCCACCTTAAACCCTAGCTCGACATTAACCCTTTCAGCAACAACTTAAAACCCTAGACATGATGTCCTTTTAAAGGAATCTGATTTCATGTCAGTCCAATAGTATTACATTACAATTTCCTAGGTTCAATGAATCTAGACATACTCAATAACACGACATAGAAAGCACCTTCAAACAATCGGTGGATTGGTAACTCATCACAAAATGCCGGTTGGTAACTCTTCATAGAGTATTACCGGTTCATACAAAATACCGGTTGCCGGTTTGACAAAAATGAAGACTGGTAAGAATGTGTTGTGCCGCTTTGCTCCCTCGTACCACTTGTGATCTATGAACCGCTTGGGGTCGACATGCCGCTTCAGACTGGGAAACACATTCTGCAAAATCACCACTAGTCTAAAGACTAGTATACAACATACCAGTTGGAACAAATACTGGTTGAGCATGAGCTCATACATATAAAGGGGATCTCAATACAAGTGTGTGTCCATCAATGACAATCACAACATAAACAACAAAAATGCCAACAATCTCCCCCTTTGGCATTGATGGCAACACTTAGGAAAAAAAATAAAATTTTGACATCTAAGTGTTTTACAACAAAAACTTGCCATTAACAAAATTGCTCCCCCTAAGCATATACACTATCCCTTTAATCAACACAGTGTATAGCAATTTTTCATACAGAGCATAATCATCAGAGCATATAGCATATATCACAGCATATATCAAAATTTCAAAACAGATACTTCTCCCCTTGTGTCAAAAGATCAAAATTTTAAAACCAAAAACCAAATATACTTCTCCCCCTTTGCCAACAATGAAAAAGTATCGCAGAAAAACCCTGTTTCCATATATATATAAAAGAGTTTATGACAATAATGAATAATACTTGTCAAAAACCGATTTATAGTCCTGCAAAAATTATTTCATGGAGAGGGACCAGGACTCCAGTAAGGAGGTTGCCACTTCCTTCTTTGTCTGCATCTGGGATACCTGTTCCTCCATGGCATCTACTGTGCTCAGTTCCTGTGTGACTGTCAGGGCATCCAGGTTCAGATAACACTTCTGAAGAATTTACAGTCATGGAAGTAATACCAGTTGAAGCTCCTGCAAATCCCTAGACCGTGTGCTGATCTCTTGCTCCATCTTGGCTGACTAGATCTGGAACCGGTGAACAGTTTGCCCATATGCTGCAAAGGAATCATAAGGAGTCTTGAATGTGCCCAAGTAGGATTGTAAGTCCATTTGAAGCTATTGCTTCTTGGCTAGCACATCATCACAGAATAGATGGGGTTGACAAATTTTACTGAGTAGCAAGTTTCCCTCATCCAAGGCATTCCTTATGTCCTTTTGATCTTTTAGCAGTTCAGTCCTAAGCTCATTCATCTTCTTTACTAGAGCAACATTAAGAGCCTTTTGGTGCTCTTTCTTTACATTGGCCTTTGCTGCTTCTTCTAGACTCTACACCTGATCATCCACTACAGTACACAGAAGTTTGAGTTGTGCTAGTGACGATTCAGTGTCAGGAAGATTAGTACTGGGGATTAAACTGGTAAGTGTGTCTACAACTGCCTGAATAATATCTTGTTCCCTTTTCCTGCGAATGCCTTCAAGGTGCTCTTGGGCAACCTTGATGCTCTACATAAGCTCAGACTCACTTGCAGATTGGAGATCAATGGGGCTCGAGATAGCAGCTGGTTTGGCTTGGCTACCAGTTGCCTTAGGAGTCTCCATTTGTGTGCTCTTCATCACTTTGATTGTCTTGTCTGCTTCTTCCTTCTTTTTCCTCTCCTTCTCTTCTTTCTCTTTCTCTTCTCTCTTTTTCTTCTCTTCCTCTTCCATCTTCTTCTTTTCTTCTTCTTCTTTCTGCTTGTGCTCTGCTTCTGCCTTCTTCTTTGCTTCCTCTTCCTTCTTCTTCTGTGCTTCCTCTTCCTTCTTCTTTTGTTCTTCCTCTTCCTTCTTCTTCTTCTCTTCTGCTTCCTTCTTCTGTTCTTCCTCTTCCTTCTTTTTCTTCTCTTCTTCTTCCTTCTTCTTCTTCTCTTCTTCCTTCTTTCTCTTTTATTCCTTATCCTCTTCTTCTTTCTTTTTCCTATCATCTTCTTGCTTCTTCTTTTCTTCATCTTTTCATTTCTCCTCTTCCTCCTTTCTCTTCTCTTCCTCTTTCTTCTATTTCTCATCTTCATCGCTCTTCTTTTTTCTCTTCCTATTCCTTTGCTGCTTGCTATGTGTCCTCAGCTTGTTCACCACCCTGATCGGCTTGTTGCCCCTATTCAGTTCCCTCAGAAGGTATGTCCCGAGTGACATCTTCTATATCCAGGGCATCGACATCGATAGTGTCGATTGGCTCTTCCACCAGGTTTCCTTCCTCATCAAAGACCTCATCTGGTTTGGAAATAACCGGTTCCTTTTCCGCTTGGAGGTTGGCCATTCGTGCTTTGTGAGAGCTGATAGCATGAGCCATATGTTGATGTGTATCTTTTTAAACATCATCAACTCTCCCCTCCAACAACCAGAGTCTTCTTCTCCTTGTGAAGAAGAGACCTTTATTTTGATCCAGGGTATCAAATAATTCTGAATTTGAGAGTTTGGGGAAGTACTGTGCAAAGACTTTCTCCCTAATCTCCTGTTCCTTTTCAATGGCAATGCACCATTTATTATCTAATGCTTTAAATATGAATCTGGTGTCTGAGATTTAATCTCTGATGGTGACCGGTCATTTTTACATAAATAAAGAATGATTTCCTGTAGTACTTCATCTTTTTCCTCACTATTAAATTCATCATAATAATCTATTAAATCATGAAGTAGCTTTCTCCTAATATTTTTTACTGTTCTTTGACAATGTGTCAAAGGTTTGTATGAGGAGATGTCTATATTTACTGGTGTGGATGCTGCCGGTTCATTCTTCTTCATCTTCTTTGTCTGTCTTGCCTTCTTTGGCTATTCATCAGACTTGGTTTCTTCGGAGTCTGGTTCATTTGCCTTAGTCTTCCTCTTTCTTTCGAAGACTTTTGCCGGTGACCACTTGGTCACTCTTGGAGTTGTAGTGGTAGCCGGTGCCGATGCTGCAGGCACTACCTTGGCTTTCTTAGCTGCTGGTTCTTTTCCCTTCTTCATCGATGGTTCTTCAACCGGTGCAATCCTCTCTAAGTAGGTTCCGATCCTCTTAGCCTTTGGATCAAGAGGTGAGGCAATAAGGGTTGAGGCATACCCTTCCAGCATGTCAAACATAACTTCATATCCCATAGGCTCCACTTCCTCCATTCTAGGCTCAACAGCCTCCATTAAACATTTGTCCACCTGAATAGTGAAATAGATGTCATCTTCGTATTTCTTCACTATGTCACCTAAGATTCTTACCCTCTAACTCATCTTTCTTCTGAACTCATCAAAATATTTGTTTAGTACCTCAGGGTAGCCGGTTCCAATGGCTTGTACGCTTTCCTTTATCTGCTTGGTTACCGGTTGGTCAGGGGACCACTGGACATCTCCTACACTTGGAAAGTAGCCTTGGAAATAAAAGAACAACCCTACCAGTAGTTGTCCAAACTTAAACCTCAGTGAGTTGTCCTATTTGATTGCCTTAAGATTTAACAGGAGTTGCCTCTGCATACTAGTGCATAAGTCGAAAGATGCATCCTCTTTTATCATTCGGTAAGCGGCATTTACCACTGCAGTAGATACATAATTAATCCTGCTAGCTGAAAACGTTATGTATCCTATCACCATGCAGGCGTATTTCACCAGATCATCCTTAATAGGATTGACTATCATACCCCATGAATCACTTGTTGAACCGGTGAGCTTGGTCATTTCCATTTTGCTCACTTTTCTCAGGGCTGGCACTTCCCCTGTGTTGCAGAAACTGGTGACTGCATGAATTGCCTGAGGTGTGATATCATGCGTCCTCTCCAGGTACATCTTGTCACCATGGACTCTGCTCAAAATAATTCTGATATGATCCTCCGTGAAATCTTCCAGAAAATATACTGCGTTGTGGAATTTCTTCTTCTCTATGACACTAAATTCCGGTTTGATCTTTTTGTCCTTGCCACAAAATAGACCTAATTGAGTGTGAATGGCTAAAGACCCTAGGTCTTCTATTTTGCAATCAATATAATCAGAAATTCCTTCTTCGACTATGACTCCAGCTGGAACTTGTGACAAAGCATTATATTTAGACTTCCTCTGAATAAAACTTTCTGACTCTATGGATGTACTTGAACTGGTATGAGATGCGGAATCCATTGAAGAGTATTTCAAGAACATGAAAAATACCTTTCAGATGCAAATTTAGGGCTTCCTGATTCTGCTTCACTTCACTCTCCGTCGGATGCCAAATCACCGCTTTGTGTTCTCCACTACCGCTTGCAAACTGGATTTGAATCTCTTTCAAGGTTATCCAATTTCTTGAAATCTAAGCTCAAATCACCTTATCTTCGCTCTGCACTTGAAAACTTTTCTTCGCTTGAAAATAGATAGTGAGAAATGATTTGAAAAATGCATTTATACATGTCTCTCACCTACCGTCATTAATGCTCCTCTATTAGGGCGTAAACCCTAATTTGCCTTTTTACCATTTTCGGTCTTTTGCCAAGCAACAGGTATCGCATACTGGTTAAGGTCTTTTACTGGTGTCAACCGGGGGTACAAAAGCATTTCGCCATTTGCTCCCCCTAAGCCTTTAAGGCTTAGTTTGCCGGTTCTGATATTTCCACACTAGGTGCAGAAACCGGTTCCTCTTCCAACTTTATTGGTTTCTTCTTCCATGTTTTCTTCATGTCCCCTTGAAATTTTTCAACATCCATTTCTCCTTCCTAAGTGACCGGTATATCATTAGATATACTTTTCCTGCTTCTGTAGAATCTTGCAATGTGACCCGGTTTGTTGCAGTGATAGCAAACAAGTCTAGGTGCTCTCCAAGGTCCATTGTACATGTTTCCATTCTTCCTTCTGCATGTTGCAGCAGTGTGACCATGACCATGACATATCATACAACATTCTCTCCATCCAGTTGCCGCTTGATGACCACCGCTTCTCGACTGATGATTGAAGACATTAAACCGGTTGTGGTTCCAGTTCATAAAAGGTTCAGGACCAGTTCCTTGGGTCCTCTGAGGATATCTTCCGGTGTTATCCATTACAAACCTGCATTCAAATGCTCTATGCCCAAACTTGTTGCATGCATAACAATGACCATTGAACTTATTGGATCTAGGTACATTGTTGATAAAATAAGGAAAATTATTGTAGGCTTTGCTCCTACATACATTGGCAGTGTGTCCTTCTTTAAGACAGTTGAAGCAAATAGGTTTGAATTTTTGCTTACCTTTTCCTTTGAGTGCCGGTTGCTTCTTTGATGCATCAACATTTGTTCCTGAGGATTATCCTTCCTCATGTCCAGAAAAACCAAGACCATTGGTATTCTTTGCCGGTCTAGATGACTCAAGCTTTTGCTCTAGCTTGACAGTACTTTTGCCAAACTTAGCAAGTATTTCCTTTGACTCAAAGAGTTCTTTGGAAATAGTAGTGTTTGTCTCCATTAGACTTGCATTTTCTAAGATGGCTATGTTCAGTTCTCCTTGCATGTCTTCTTTTTCCATTCTGCTCTCATGAAGGTGAGCAGTCAGTGCACTAATCTCTTGTTTCAACTTGGAGATCTCATGATCTCTATCCTTTATCCGATCTTCAACTTTTCTCCGGTTCTCAAGCTCTTGACTAAACCGAATAGTCAGTCCTTCCAACTCCTTTCTCAGATTGGAGTTTGAATCATTTAGCTTATTTACTTCAGCAAATCATGGCTTCTATGTTAGCTTCATCTTCAGAACTACTTTCAGATAGTTCCATCAGTTTCTCTGCATGTTCTCTCCTTTTTGCTTGAGATGCCTTGTATTTGACCATAAGATCATCATAGGCTTGCTCAGACTTAGTGAGCCGTTGAGTAAGTTCCCTCATGGTGTATTCCCCCATATCTCTTTCCAAGTGGTTAAACTTATAGAAAGGTAGGCTCTGATACCAATTGATGAATACTAAGAGGGGGGGTGAATTAGTATGCCAAAAATTACTGCACTAAAACACTTACACAGTCTAAAGATAAACCGGTAAAGCAGTCTAACAGTCAAACTGGTTACCACACATGCAAACCAAAATGCGAATAAAGCATTCACCCACAAAAGCAATACAACCATAACACAAGATATTTGACATGGAAACCCAACTAGGAAAAACCACGGTGAGATGGAACTCACAAGTCACTATCTGCAGAATAGAAACCAGACCGGTTAAGGTCTTACAATGTTCTTCACCAGAACAGATCCTATTAGGAATCTCAATCTCTGTTAGGAGATAAGTCTGATTAAAGACTACCTTGTTAGAGGATTTTAGATTCACATGTGTGAACCACCTTGTTAGAGGATTTTACAAAGGCTTTGAGGCCTACCCGGTTAAGGGCTACAAACTTGTCAAAGATGTGAGTAATCAACAAGTGTTTGATCTATCTAATAGCACAAACTGATTGGTTAGATCCAGTATTGCTCACAGCTAATGCATTCCAGCATTACTTCAGTCTTCTCTCTCTCTCTCATAGTTACAAATTGATCTTCTCAGATAAGATCATTCTCAACTTCCACCTTAAACCCTAGCTCAACATTAACCCTTTCAGCAACAACTTAAAACCCTAGACATGATGTCCTTTTAAAGGAATCTGATTTCATGTCGGTCCAATAGGATTACATTACAATTTCCTAGGTTCAATGAATCTAGACATACTCAGTAACATGACACAGAAAGCACCGTCAATGTGTCAACACCGTCAAATAGTCGGTGGATTGGTAACTCATCACAAAATGCCAGTTGGTAACTCTTCACAGAGTATTACCGGTTCATACAAAATACCGGTTGCTGGTTTGACAAAAATGAAGACTGGTAAGAATGTGTGTGCCGCTTTTCTCCCTCGTACTGTTTGTGATCTCTGAACCGCTTGGGGTCGACATGCCGCTTCAGACTGAGAAACACATTCTGCAAAATCACCACTAGTCTAAAGACTAGTATACAACATACCGGTTGGAACAAATACCGGTTGAGCATGAGCTCATACATATAAAGGGGATCTCAATACAAGTGTGTGTCCATCAATGACAATCACAACATAAACAACAAAAATGCCAACACCATCAGGCTAGAGGATTCAAACTTGCATGCGTGAGGACCCTAATGCAGTCAAAAATTGCTAGGGTTGCAATTTTATGACACTACAGTTCTATTTTTATGGGGTCTTGTAATGATTATATTGGTTTTATATGTAAATGCGTTAATGTATTATGGCTCAAGTAGTCTGGATTGTAGACTGTGTATATTTGGTGATCCTGGAAGGGGATTGTTGAATAGAATAGTGCTCCTTCGTGCCCCACCCCCGAGCAAGAGTGGAAAGGGCAGGCTTTACCCTGGGTTGGTTTTCTACCTTCATCTCCCCCTGGAAAGTAATGCGAGAACCCAGGTGAAGGACTTCAGGGAGGGTCCTCGTCTTCTCAGTGGGGGAGGACAGGTTCCTCTTTATCGGGGTTAGCTCCTTCCTTGTTAGGCAATAAATTGCTTCCAACCACTTTCCCTGATATAGCACCTTCTAGAACTAATGAACTAGAAAGCATGTTCGAGCTAGATTAGTTAGGGATCGTATTCCATTTGCTACTTTTGGACCCAAACATATTCCATCAAAACTTTGGATGGGAGCGAGGCTAGTATTGTCTATCTTTAGAGTTCGAACTAGTCTACTCATCCGGGGGAAGGCCCCTGGTAACGGGTGCAAGGAACACCAGCCTCTCCATCCCACACCTTTCTTGATGAGAAATTCTATTTCGTTTGCTGAAACCTTGTTATTGACATACACTGAACCTCATTCTTAGTCAGTTGGAACCTACCTCATTGTTTATTAGTTAAGCTACTTCCTTCCAGAGATTAGAGCAGTTCGTTGCTAGGGCCTCCATCCACCGGGGCTATAGGAAGCTCAACATATGCTATAGCCCCTACTTCTGATTTTGTTAACTTCTATCTAGTAACCTTCTTTCAGAGGCAAGACATCCAATGAGAAAGGTAGGCCAGCCAATAACTAGTTTAATTCCAATGATTGCCTTGTAGTAGAAGCCGTTAGGGTCCAAATACCCATCCCACCCTGCATGACCTACCTCCCTCGCTCGTTGGGCTAGAACGTCGAACCTTTCTCAAACGTCGAACTTGGGCTAGAATGTTGAACCTATAGTTAGTTAAGCTTTCCAACTGGTATCAATGAGGGAGCAACAGATAGATCGAGGAGAGTCTTTCTCCCACTTAAACCCACCCTAGTATTCTTTCTTGAGGTAGCCCTCAGTCCGTAGTTAGGTCCAGGTTGAAGTCCAGCTTCCTTTCTTCGGCACTCGATCCATCCCCGACTTTATCCCAACTAGTTTTTGATCCTTCCTTCCCTCCAACCCACACAATAGGTTAGCCCAATCAACTAATTTGGATCAACCGGTTGCCCTCCTTATTTTAGTTGTTGAATTGGTAAATCGTTAGGGCACCCAGAGTAGGAAGGGTAATGGAAGGAGCAGAACTACTTTCTTCCTTCTGGATGAAGAAACTAATAACTTCTCAACTAGCGCCATAAACTGGATATGAATCAACTAGCACTGCCCTACTATTCTAAGGAGAACTACTTTTGCTGGATCGATAGGAACTGGATCAACTGCTTACAGGAGGAACTATTCACCGAGCAATTCACGTATTCCTATAGCTCAACCGAGCAGATCCAAATGCTATTGGAACAAGATGAAGCAATCTCGGAGCAAATGAAGCAACTGAACCCACCTATACTTGATCATGCTCTAGTAATGCAATACTGATCTTTCCCGAGCCATCAAGAAAATTCCAACATGCCACATGTATGTTGATGCCATCAACCCATGTTGATGTGTCTATCCATCCGGTCCAACCAAATCCACTACTACTACTACTACTACTACTACTACTACTACTACTACTACTACTACTACTACTACTAGGCATGTATGTTGATGCCATCAACCCATGTTGATGTGTCTATCCATCTGGTCCAACCAAATCCACTACTACTACTACTACTACTACTACTACTACTACTACTACTACTACTACTACTACTACTACTACTACTACTACTAGTAGTAGTAGTAATGCAAATGTTGGTGTTCACCCACCGAGTTGCTTACTCACCGATTGTGATTGCTTCAATCATATTCTATACTGCTCATCATGCTACTAAGAAAATCCAAGAACCAATCCATCTCGATCTGGATCACTCACCTATGCTTATAATGTTGCTCCTTCCCATCAATGACCAAGAAACATGCCCCCTTTCGATTCTGGATGAACCCTTCCCTTTACAACCAATGAAACCATGCCTATTCATTGTTCACTATAAGGGATGCCCTCGAAGCACTTTGTCTTTCCTCCTGCTGCCTCACCGCCTGCTGCTACTAGGGACTTTTAAACAACTGGCTCATGATCAGGATAAGATGTTGGGCAAGATGGCTCTAATACTGGCCATGCCTATGGTTTGACTGGTGATCCCTCTTAGTCAAATGCTTCGACCATTTTTGGTTTGCCACTTTATGTATTCATGGATAGTTGTAATGTTGGCATTTTTATTCAAGAGCCAACTAGTTGAAGGCTATCATGGGGGTTGGTGAGGTTGCAGATGTTATGGGTCTGGGGTTGGTCACCTATTTAATTTAGGCCTTTTGGATTTTTTGTAAAACTCTATACTTCTAAATATTAATAAAATCTATATATTACCTATAAAAAATAATAATAGAATTCTATCATTTATAACAAAAATAGCAAGGTCAATATCAAAAAAATATTTTTTGCATGCTTCAAACAACACAAATAATAGTTTTATGTGGGCATTTTTAAAGAAAAGACATCATAACAACCATACGAAATGTATTTCTTCTATTATTTCAATTTTCCTCTCAAATTTTAAAAAAATTCAAGTTTGAAAAGGAATTTTTTTTGTCTTAAGGTGGTGACATAAAATGTTGAGAGGACGCTTGTAAAGACAATCTTTTACTCAAAAAACACAATATTCAATGCTTATTTTGGAGGTAACTTCAATCCGAATTCATAAGTACTCCAAGGTGTGGTAAAATAACTTGTGTCATATTTTCCCAAAAGGTTTTAATCTCAAAGAAAAAAATTAAAAAAGGTAGCCAAGGGGCAAAATAATTGTTGGATCTTGGTCTTGTACTAGATCATTCCTAATTATTTCCCAAAGCTCAGGATTCATTCTAGCTTTTGTGAAGTATTATGTGTTGGCAATATGAAGGAATTGATTATGTGTTGCATTGATGTTTTGTCATTGATGTCAACACTAGCTGTTATGATTGGTTACCAGTAGACAAATTTTGGTTACTAGTAGAAGAACTAGTGTTACCGACAGAAGGGACTATCAGTTGGATACTACCAACATGTTTGGATCAATGGAATATGTTTGGTTTGATGTTTCTAGAGTATATTTTGGTCATTTGGTATTGACTTGATGATCGGATGCTATCATACACTCTAGTAAGCCTATACCGGTAAGGGTTTAAGGTTTTACCGACAAAGCTTTCACTGAGAATCTTTGATAGGATGCATAAGTGGTGTTGGTGTGGCTTCTAGATGGAATTCATTATGCAAAAGATGATCTTTATTCATGCCTCAACTGATTGGAGACATTGCTTTGGCATGGAGAATCTATTTGGGTCCAGGTTATGGACCAGTATCATGTTACGTGTTCTCTACACATTATCGGGATGATTTATGGATTGGTTAATGTTGTTTTTGTCAAAATCTGACATGGCATATTATTGTAATATGGATGTATGTAATGATATTATTGTAATATCTTTTAGGCAGCCAACCTAATTGGTTTAGGCCTTAGGGTTTGTATAAATTAATGTAAGATCTCACTGTAGATCATGGTCGTGGTCAAGGAATGAAATATCATATACGAAGGAGATTTGGTTGATCATAGGTGATAAAATTGGGTTTATGTAAGAGGTCAAAGGCCTCCAATATTGAGCTTAATCAGGACTATAATAAGGCATAGTAGATGCTATCATTGACAGTTCATTCTTGTGGATTATTGTCCAATTATATTGAGGTGGTTATAACCTCTCTGTAGTAAGTGAGACTCCTTTGTAATGAGCAGTACGTTCTAGGCAGTGCGCCTCCTTGCATGTGCATACCTCTTATTGTATCACATACTTTCTGCAAAAGTATTATCTGATTGTGGGTAGGCTTCCCACCGTGGTTTTTCCCTTTATCGGGTTTTCCACGTACAAATCATGGTGTTATGTGGTATGGTTGCATTGTGTTGATTCTCTTTTTCATTCTTAAGTTTTATTGCTTACCGGTATCTGTTTCTGCTATTCTAGTATTTAATGTTTATGTTCTTTGGTTAAAGGTTATAAAGTGGTTTGATTAATAGAATCTGTTGACAACTGATTCACCCCCCCTCTCAATTTTCCACTGGTTATTCTAACATTATGATCCTAAGAAGAGAAAAAATTGATCTAATAATGAATGTGTTTTTTGTAGTCTCAAGTTAGATAATGTTGAGCTAACATTTTCTAATGTGAGAGTTGAGAAATACAACACCATAGGAGCCCAAAAGATCTCTGCAAGATGAATAAACTTGTTACAAGAAGCAAGGAAGCAATAATAGAAAAAAAATACACAGAAAATATGCTCAAAAGATGAGAGCTCAATATTCACAAAATGTGTAATATGATAATCCATACAATCTAAGATACAAAGAAAAGAATTCACCTCTAATAGGTCAAGAAACCCTAAAAAGGAAAACCTAGGCTCGCACATAATAATTAATAAAAGAATTAATTATTATGCACCTAAAGTTAGCTTAAGTGTAAAATAGACAAAGGGAACTTAAATAATTAAATAAATATTGTTTAATTAATCAAGTAAAGACCCAATTACTCTAACACCCCCCCTTAATCTAAACTTAGGGAGAAGCTAAAACCTAGAACAAATACTAAAAGCAAGAAAGATGGGTCCCAACAACAAGGCCTGATCAGGTACCCAAATACAACCAAATCTCTATGAACTGGAGAAATAGAGAAAACCATGTGGGAAAAAAACTCTACTCCAAATAGAGATGGAAAAGGCAAGAAGAAGGACTGAAAAAGCCTCCAAACAAGAATGTTCCAAAAAGATAGGAACAAGAGAAGATCAGAAGAATAACTGAAGCATGAAGAATCTGCAAACACCATCGAAGAATAACTGCTGATCTGAAGAACCTCCATTGAAATAGAATATGACCAGGTAGAGAAGACTGTAATCTGTATGAGTGCCCTCAAATGATACTACTCAAATAATAAGGCAAACAAAGGCAAACAACTAAACTCAAAGATATAGATGGCATGAGAAACCAAAGCCTGAAGAGTTGATCAATCAAACCATGGAAGTATTAGAACCAATACGACAAACCTCCCCATAATGCTAAAAGGGAGAGGGACAAGTACACTGAAAAGAACGACCAACAAGAACTGCACGACAAAGAACCAGGAACATCGAAGGCACAAATAAAGTACATAGTATCGTGGAAGGGACACTCACTTGACACACATCATGAGGTGAATGTCATGGAAGGAACACTCACTGGACAAAGGTATATGGAAAACAAAAGGCAAACATCAACCCCCTCATGGTACTTTATAAGCAGTGCATGTACAATAAGGCACAAGATGTGCAAGATCCCAAGTAAATAATGCATGATGGCACTTTATCTTAGTGCGTTTGCATAAAAGAAGCAACAATGATAAGAAGACTAGAAATAGAAAGAACAACAAAAAATGAGATATCCTACTCAAAGAAGTGATCCCAGGACCTGAAACAACCAAGATATCTACCAGAGTGCTGAAAAAGAAAAAAAATTGAATAAAATATTCCTAGAGCATAATCTAGAAATAAAACTCATATGGCTGGAAAGTACATAGAACAAGCTTTCCAACGATATAAAGTTTTTGAAAAACGGAGTTTGGATGCTAATTCTATGGCCCCAAAAGTGCAAAAAAGAGACCCCACTTTTACTAGAAAAAAGTATAGTCAAACAGCAAAATTGGAAAAAAAATTCCAACACCACGAGGTCCGTCTCGAAACCATCTTTCCGATGCCTATTTGTTTTTGAAAAAAAGACTCTGTTTGCCCAAGTTATGACAAAAAAACCAACCCCCCCTAAAAGAGGCAAAACGGGTGGCTGTCTGGTGGCAGGCGGGTGGAGGTGGTCCATGGGTGGTGCTGTGGTGGCGGGTGGGTGGCGTAGCAGTGGCTAGGCAGTGGTTTTTGATGGGCATGGGTGGCAACCGGAAAGCACAGGGGGCGGCCGACGAGAAGGGCGCTGGTGGTGGTCGGGCGACGGGGGCCAGCGGGTGGCCGGGGGATGGCAGGGTTGAGGGTTGGCGGTGTTAGAATGGATGACCGCACCAGACTTGTAGCAAACCAAGGGGTCCCACGGTACCCTGCGCATCATGGGGTAAACCCTGAAAAAAGATTTTTGATTTTTTTGAAAACTTTGCCGATTTTAAATGATTTTTTGTTTTGATTTTTGAATTTTTTTTCAAACAAAAAAGCATTCAGCTTGCATGCCATAAAAAACATTTTTTTATTTTTTTAATTTTTTTTCTCGAATTGTGTGCTAGGGCCGTACGACCTGGTACTAGAGAAAAAATACTCCCAGAGGCTCAGGAGCCAAAAATGGTCAAGTTTTAGATGACCATAGGGGTTTTTGGGCCTTTTGAGCACGATGGTGAGGTCTGTTTAGGCCCAAAGTGCTCATAAAAAGGCCTATCCCTAGGTGCATAAAAAAACTTCCTGAAACCCTGGATTTGCTTCCAATGCAAAAAATCTCAAAACAAGAATAGATAGCTATAGATCTGAAGCTCTGATACCATGTGAGAGTTGAGAAATACAACACAACAAGAGCCCAAAAGATCTTTGCAAGCTGAATAAACCTGTTACAAGGAGAAGCAAAGAAGCAATAACAAAAAAACAAATACATAGAAAATATGCTAAAAAAGATGAGAGCTCAATATTCACAAAATGTGTAATATGATAATCCATACAATCTAAGATACAAAGAAAAGAATTCACCTCTAATAGGTCAAGGAACCCTAAAAAGGAAAGCCTAGGCTTGCACATAATAATTAATAAAAGAATTATTTATTATGCACCTAAAGTTAGCTTAAGTGTAAAAGAGATAAAGGGAACTTAAATAATTAAACAAATATTGTTTAATTAATCAAGTAAAGACCCGATTACTCTAACATCTAATACCCATATGAAGATTCTATTGGCAATTGACACTCCTCTGGTTAGGTTTCATTATGTTGTCATTGATGGCAACATGTTTTTGGGTTCACACTTCATATAGTATATTGGCAAGCACTTCACAGACTCTACATCGGCACTGACACCAACATCGACAGGATAGAAGATTTCTTTGGTCATCGACAATGTAGGACGATATGGTATGATAGAGGATATTAGTATTGGAGGCCGACATATCTTGGATCTCCCATCAACAATTTGTTTTAATGTTTATACATTTATATTATTAGGCCAACATGTATTGTGTAATTATATATATCCTTCTACGTTGACATGAGGCATAAATTTGTATAGGGTATATATATAGGATATGCATAGATAGAAAGTGTGGAATGAATAAGGTTATGGATGTAATGCAATGCAAAATATATCAGAGAGACTATGTATGTGAGGAATTCATTGTAAGGGTTATTCTAGTACTGAGGTTTTAACCGGAACAAACAGAGCTTAAACCATAACTATATTCTGGCATAGGAGATGCTATCTTTTGCAGTTCAACACTTCTCCGAATTGTAGTCTGGATTTGTATGTAGTAAGTGAGACTCCCTTTGTGATGATTAGTGTGCTCTAGGCTATAAGCCTTCCTGCAAGTGCAGGCCCCAACATATATTATAATATCTCTTCATATGGCCAGTGGATTGATATTGTGGGTCACAAATCCCACCGTGGTTTTTCCTCATTGAGCTTTTCCACGTATAAATCTATGAGTTATGGTTCTCATTTATATGTTTGGCTTATTGGTTGCATTACTTCTTTAAATTCTATTTATATTGGTACACCGGTTGGTGCATGTGTGTTTTGCTAAGGCTAAAATCTTATATTCTGGTTTAACACTGATTCACCCCCCCTCTTAGTGTTATTGGTTTCCAACAGATTCACTTCAAGTGGATTTAGAAGAGTGCAAAAAAAATCAGGAGAAACACTTACAAAGTGTCAAAAAGAAGTTGCTAGGTGTTGGCTAAGGATAATAAATCTATTTTACTAAGATTTTAGGGTGAGGAAAGTTCAAAGAAGAGTTTGTTATTATGATTATCTTTATCAATTAAATCACATGCTAAAAAGAGGCACACAGTTTCAATCCATGAACATTCTATCTTGTAAGCACAATATGTAATGACATTGTACATTTTGATCAAGCCTCCTTGATTATCGATTGCTTGCAAAAGAGAATGATAGAATTTGAGAAAATTTATGATTTTAGAATGACATCATATCTTGTTTTTTTGATGGTCTATCATAGAACATTCACATGATTCAATATCATTGGGTACGCCAACATACTCTCATTCATAATCACTTCCCATAGCCAGAGTATTGTAAGTCTCTCAAACATTAAATAGAAGAGTAAATGACATCTTCCTCATGCATTTTGTACAGGAAATAGAAAACCAAAGGCACATAAGATTTTTTAAGAAGGCAAGAGTAGTCATCTTAGATTAGGTGGATTAGCATATTTAATTTCCAACACTTACCTACATTTAGGTGTATGGATTCATATCTCATACTTATATGCTATCAAGGTACACAAGTGAAGAAGTCATTTTCATAGAGTGTCTTATCCAAGTCTCTAAAATATAATGTTTTTGGAGGCAAGCATAGGTTAAAAGTTGGTTTCCTAAATCACTTGGGAATCTATAAGAGCACAAATAGTAGAGTATCATAATTTCATTAACAAAGAAATGATCAATATCATGAGAATCACACTTATGACACTAATGATATTATGCAATCAAAGTTGGGAGCAATTTTATGTACATTCTAAGGATTCAAGACTATTGACCAATTGTGTAGATGATTTTGAAGTATGGAGAAGCAATTCCAACTACCTAACAATTTACTAGTTTGGTAAGTTTATATTGGAGGATATGGAAGACATTTCAAATGATGAAGGTGATTTTTTATCTCCATTGTGAATAATAAGATAAAGTGACAACTATCACTTTCATTCAATTAATCAAACAAAGATTTTGTTTCAAATTGAGAAAGGGTTGTTGAATATCCGGGCAAATGAGAGAGGGGGTGAATCAATTGACAATTAAAATCTTCTTTAAAACTTTATTCACAGATCTAGAACAACTAGCATAATTAATCAAGACAAATAAAACATGAAAGCATAGATCAAACACAAAGAACACCAAAATTTATGTGGAAAACCCAAGAAGGGAAAAACCACGAAGAATGATAATACTTAATATAAAAATACCGGTTAAGGTGATTTTTAAAAAGGATGGCTCAGTGTCCAGAATGCTCACTGCAAGAGGGCTCACTGCTTAGAAAGGCTCAGTCTCAGAGGGATCACTGCCCACAAAGGCTCACTACCAAAGAAAGAAAGATAGAAAAGAAAATCCACCACTAAAACACAGTCCGCACTATCAGAACTACTTTTGATAACTATCTGCAACAAACTTCACAATAAAAACTGGATTCTTTCAATCTCGCATGTCTTCAACACAATTAGCCATTCACAAAAATTCCACACTAACTCATCCAAATCATACACATACATATACTGTCTTTGGAAAAACATAATGTTTAAAGTTGGCCAAGATAGAGATCTAAAATAGGTCAATACTAAACATTCTAGTGGTGGGAAGGAATGAGAAGTAGACCACATCACAACATTCCTCATTGAACATATCAACATGTTACATATATTAGCATTGTTGAACCCAAAACAAAAATATTGTTACATATCCTTGACTTCTAAATAAACACCTCAACTTTAGGATCAAGCCGAACCCAAAAATAGTAGTGAGTAACATCAGCAACACATCTTCCAAGAAGCCAAATCTTCTGGGAAATCACTAAATGACCATCGACATCACATACATACCAATCTTCCACTGCTGCTTAATATACCACATTTGGACCTAACCAAACCACAAGATTTCACATCAATGACCACATATAACATAATGCTAACACTTTCTCCCTTTGTCATTGATGGCAACATCCATCAAGATGATAAGCATATCAACACACATCATACTCTCTCCCCCTTTGACAACAATGACAAAGGTGGGCAAAACACCCTGATGAAATTCACTCTTGCTCCCCCTAAGAGGAAGCACACAAGCATCAATCTATATTATGCAAGCTACTCACTGGACCAATGCACATTAGTTCAAATTTAAAAGGGGTAATACCCCTAAATTTTGTCATAGATACTTAAAAGTATCTTTACAAAATGCCTTAGTGAATATATATGCAATATGTTCCTTTGTAGGTACATATTCAAGTCTTACTTCATTATCCACCACTTTTTACCTCAAAAGGTGGTACCAAATAGATATGTGCTTTGTTCTAGAATGTCATACTAGATTCTTTGAGATGTTTATTGCACTGGTATTGTCACACATAATTGAGATAGAGTCATCAAACTTTACACCAATGTCTTTTAGAGTTTGCTTCATCCATAAAATCTGTGTGCAACATGACAATGTTACAATGTATTTTGCGTCAACTGTAGATAGAGACACAAAGTCCTACTTCTTACTTGACCAAACAACCAACCGAGACCCAATAAAGAATGCTCCTCCACTTGTACTTTTCTTGTCATCAACACTTTCGACTCAGTTTGCATTTGTATAAGCTATCAGGGTAAAATATGAGTTCCTGGGATACCACAAACCAAACTCTTTTGTGCCTTTCATATATCTAAAGATTCTTTTTACTACCACAACATGTGATTCTTTTGGTTCTTGCTGAAATCTGACTGTCAAGCAAACTACATACATGATATCTTGTCCGATGGCAGTTAGATATAAGAGTCCTTCAATCATTGATATGTACTAACTTACATTTGCCTTAGGAGATTTATCATATTTGGTTAACTTGCATCTAGTGGTCATAGGTGTACACATTGGTTTGGATTTTTCCAACCCAAACTTCTTTAACAACTCTTTGATGTACTTAGACTGAGAAATGAAAATTCCTTTATCATTCTGATTAACTTGCAACCAAGGAAGAAATTTAACTCACCAATCATGGACATCTCAAACTCCTTCTTCATCTCATTACCAAATCTTCAGCACATACCTTCATTTTCTCCAAAGATTATATCATCAACATATACTACAACAATTAGGATTTTACCTGAATCAATCTTGAAATATAAATTGCTATCAATTGAAGCTTTCTGAAATCCTTGATTGATCAAGTACCTATCTAGCCTTCCATACCAAGCTCTAGGGGTTTTTTTCAATCCATATAGGGCCTTCTTCAATCTGCAAATAATTTTTGGATCATGTTTCAAGCTGAAACCTTTCGGTTGTTCAATATAGACTTCTTATTTTAATTCTCCATTCAAGAATTTTGATTTCACATCCATCTGATAAACCTTGAAATCTTTAAATGTTGCGAATGCCAAGAACATCTTGATTGCTTCCATCTAAGAAACCAAGGCATAAGATTCATTAAAATCAATGCCTTCAATCTAAGTATAACCTTTGCAAACTAGCCTTGCTTTGTTTCTTACAACCTTTCCATCTTCATCTAGTTTGTTATGGAATATCCACTTAGTTACAATTACATTCTTGTCTTCCGGTTTGTTAACTAATTCCCATGTTTGATTTTTCTCAATCTAATCCAACTCTTCTTTCATTGCCTTCATCCAATTTTGATCATTACAAGCTTCTTCTACTATCTTTGGCATAGCTATAGATAGTAAACATAGAAAGACTTGTTCTTGAGCTACTTTGTTTCTTGTGATAATACCTTTACTCTTATCTCCAATAATTTGATCTTCTGAATGATTCTTCTAAATATATCTTCGGGTCTTGGATGTAGATTCTAAAGTATCTTGATTATTCTTTTCTTCACTTTTGATTTATTTTTATTTTTTCTTTTCACCAGACTCATCAGATTCATATCCTACCAATATCTTTGAGTCTTTTGAAGTACTTTCATCAACTTTCACCTTTGCACTTTCAACAATCTTATTCAGCCTCTTGTTGTAACACCAGTATGCCTTGCTCTTTGTTGAATAGCCTAAGAATATGCCTTCATCTTCTCTTCTATAAACTTTCCAAGATTATCCTCATCTCTCCAAATATAGCACTTTCTTCCAAATACTTTGAAATATTTTACTTTTGGAGTTCTACCATACCAAAGTTTATAGGATGTCTTCCCATATTTCTTCTGGTATAGAATTCTGTTAAGAGCGTATGCTGCTATGTGAATTCCCTCTCTCCAATATAATTCTAATAATTTTGCTCCTTTCATCATAGTTCTAGCTACCTCTTGTATAGTTCAGTTCATTCTTTCTACTACACCATTCTGTTGTGGTGTCCGTTGGCATATAATTATCTTCTAATAGCATATTTATCATAGAAATTGTTAAACTCATTAGAAATAAATTCTTCTCCTCCATCAGACCTTAAACACTTGATTTTCCTATCAATTTCATTCTCAACTTTTGCCTTGAATATCTTGAATTTCTCTAATGCCTCAAAATTCTCTCTTAAAAATGCAACCCAAGTCATTCTAGAATACTCATAAATCTATAACATGAAAAACCTCTCACCTTGCAAGATCCTTGTTCTCGTCAGACCACATAGATCTATGTGCACCAAATCCAGTAATCTGGTGGATGAATACTCTTTTCCTCTGAATGTTCTCTTTGTATTTCCTACTTGATATTCCTCGTAGATGTTGTTATCTAGTTTGGTCAATCTAGATAAATCTCTCACTGTACTCCTTGAATTGATCTGTACAAGGTTATCAAATTTGATTTGACACATCCTTTGATGCTATAGCCAATTGTCATCAAGTTGAGATAACAAATAGTACCTTATAGCTCCTTCTAGCTGATACATATTTCCATTTGTCATTCTTCCAGCCATAATAACCATTTTGAACACCTTCCATATCTCACATCCATTATCCTGAAAAACAAATTATATCCATTTCTGCACATCTGTCCAACACTCAAAAGATTATGATGTAGACCCTTCACATAGTATACATTGTTAGTGTTATGCTTTCCATCAAAAGTAATTGAACGAATCCCAACAATTTGTGTTGTCTAATCATCTTCAAACCTAATAGAACCTCCATCATATTTTTCAAGTTTTATGAACTTACTCTTATCACCAGTCATATGATTTGAGCATCCACTATCATTCAACCATTCATTCTTATCTCTTCTAGCATGAAATACAGTAGCAACAATCTTAGAAATATCAAACCTAGGTGCATCCTTTTCTACCAGAAAAAAATAATCACCTTCTTCATAATTTGATTCATCATCAGAAATGCCAGCATCATCCTCAACATAATAGGATTTCTTATTGAATTTTCGTTTGTTTTCCCTAAAATTTTTTCTTGTTCCTTTTTTCGGACATCTAGTAGCTATGTGACCAATCTTTCCACATCTAAAACATTTAAAGGGTGACATACCTTTCTATTTATCCATGCCTTTATTCAATTTCCTCACAAAATTTGCTTCCATCTCATCTTGGCTGACGTCATCATCCAGACCATCTTCAGATGTTGTCTTTGATTTGTCTTTGTCCTTTCCAAAATTTCTCACTTCAAATGCAGTTAGGGTACCAAATAATTGATCTCTAGTGAACTTCTTCGGATCATAGGTTTCTTCAATAGATGAGATGTTATTACTGTAACTCATCAGTAGAGTCATCAAGATTTTTTCAATTACATATTCATCACTCAAAGTGCCTCTGAGTTCTCTGATTTCATTCACTACACTATCAACCTTCTCAAAATATTTTACTATATCTTCTCCTTCTTCCATCTTCAAGTTTTCATACCTTCTCTTAGCTATTAGCCTATTTGTCAACTTAACTCTCTCATTTCCTTCATATATATCTTTTAGCTTTTTCCAAACCTCATAAGTAGTATTCAAGGAAATAACTTTTGTCAATTTAGTTTTTGATAATGCACTGAAGATAGCATACTTAGCCTCTTCATTTTCTTCATAGGATTGAATCTCATCTAGAGTAGTAAGACCATTTGCCAGTTGTACATACTTAGTCTCCACTGCCTTCCAATGCGGGACCCAAAACAAAAATGCCATTACACATCCATGAATTCTGAATCGACACCTCAACTTCTCAATCAAGATGGACCCAAAAATAGTACTAACATCAACAAACCATCTTCCGAGAAGCCAAATCTTTTGGGAAATCACCAAGCGGCCATCGACATCACATACATACCAATCTTCCACTGCTACTCAATATACCACATTCGAACATAATCGAACCACAATATTTGACATCAATGAAAACATATAACATACTGCTAATAAGGGCCAATATGGTTCTCCAATACAATATATTCTTTTCAAGTTCTAAAATGATAAGAAAATAATGTGCCAAAAGAGAAGACTCTAGTTATGGAACAACCACAAGAAAGAAAAAAGAAGACACTTCCACATCCTTCAAAACTAGTAGTGAAGAAAAAAATGAATGAGTAACTAAAGAAAAGGGAAAGAAAAATGTATAAAGCAATTTAAAGGAAGTGATTTTAAGGGAAATTTGAAAAAAGAGGACTAGCATTAGTATATCCATTCAACATGAGTAGCACATGTTGAGTTGTATCCCTCCATTATCAACTAGGGTACCTTCTATTAAGGGGTTGTATTCACACCATCAAAATCAAATCTTTAAGTGCTATCTCCATTACAAGATATTTTTCTATTGAAGATTCCTCATAAATTGGTGAAGCAAATAATCTTTAAGATGAAGTTCATACATGAGTATTAGAGGTATTTGGGAAAAGGAGAAAAGTACCATCATACCAAATTGATTTCAAAAGTCTTGAAAAAGTGGTTTTATAACCAATCATGAAGAAGCCGAAGAACCAATCCAAGATGACTAAAATTGTGTGAAGGGAAGTTTTATAATTGAAATGGTTATTCCTCCTAAAGATAAATTCCTACAAGTAGTAAATATTGTTGATTTTAGAGTGTCAAGACCAATCTGGGGTTAAGTACTCAACATGATGATGTTGACATGGTGAAATTTTTATGAGAAACATAAAGGAAAAGATAATTAAATGTGGAGAAAATAAGGTAGCCTTGAAGGCTAGGGTAAAGAAACTCAAAGAATACATTTCTCACTTTCTCCAATTCACTTTGGAGCCTATGGTATTTATACTTTACATTCTAAACTCTCTCAAAGAGAAAAGTGAACTAGATCAATTTATTGTGTATGGGAAGAATTTGAAGAACTAGCACAAGGACTTTTGTGATCAAGGTACCAAAGTGTTTAAAAATTGTATCAATCGATAATAAATTTGAAAAAGATCATTCAAGAGATCAAGGACATTGAAAACTGTATAATAGAAGCACTCACTTTGTATGATAAGATTACATAAAAGTTGAAATAGGCAAAGCCATTAAAATTAATTATGGATAAAAAAAAATATTTACATGGAAAGATCAATCATCATTACTTGTGAGGATTTTAGGTGAAGTTTCATCAAATTTTATAGAGTGGAAAAATAAATTAAAATAAGTTGATAAATGTGTTTCTACATTTGTGGTTCAAATTCCATATAAATGTATTGATGACGAGGGATTCATCTGCAACTTGGATGAATTTGGCAATGACTAGTAAGTACACAAGATGCATATTTTGGTGGCCATCATAGTTGATTTCCATAAATCAAAAGACTTAAAATTTTTGGTTTTCAAGGTTGAGTGTGTCTTTCAATCTCAAACCATGCACCTAGATTTACTATCGATACTAGAATTCACAGTAGATTAATTTGTTCATATCTTATAAAATATTTTAACACCAAGGAATTATATTGCAGAGATTCAATATTTATTTAACTATCTTATTTGTTAACCTAGTCAATTGTTTCAAATTGATTTATTTCAAGAGATTCATATTTTTAAGGCAAATCTATTATTTGATTTCCTTTCATTTAGATATTATGAAACTTTGATAATATCTCATTAATTGCTTAATAAAATCAACTATCAAAATAGTTGTTTTTGATATTAAAAGCAACCAAAAAACAAGGGGCTTGACCCATAGGAAAATTAAGAAGACCAGTGGCAGGACCACTGTGCACATATAATCAGCAAAGTTACAACGTTTTGCCTCTATCAAAAATAATTATCATTCTACGAGAGTTTATCAGAATTAAAACAGTAATAAGAAGAGTTTTAGACATTTGCCACGTAGGGAAATAAACATAGAAACTTAAAAAAAAGCATAGGCTAATGCTATCCACCCATAGGCTAACGCTATCCGCCCATAGGCTACTAAACATAGACAAAAAACCAACTTTCCGCCGCATTCAGAGAATTACTTCTTTTTTCCATGGCTCCTCTTGGGGAGGAGCTTTCTTGCCCATTCCTTGGTGAGGAATTTGAACAGGGCCTTGTAGTCCTCACCATCCTTGCCTTTACCTTTGGATGCACTTTCCTGCATGAGGCACAGAGTGGTAGCTGAGCAACACATAAAATTCAACACAAATTTAGAAACATCATGCATTTTGGACTCCGCCGCCTCCAGTTTGCTGGTGATATATTGCACATTATCAGAAAGGGCCTACATCTTTTTCTCCAGCTCCACCAGGTTGTTTTCCTCCTCCTCTTTTATGCTACTCGCCTCCTCCACAACCATCATTTTATCTAGTCTGAAAGTCAGGGAGGGGAAATTTGCAGGCTCTGGACTCTTTGAAGAGGTGGGGCTTTCAGAAGCCTGGGTGGAGCTGACAGAGTGAGGGGTCGGGTTATGGTGGAGAAAAACCACATTATTAGTCGAGATGGAATTTCCAGTGTCATGCAAAGAGGAGGGGTCTCTTAGAGATTTTTTCAAGGGTTTAGAGGCAAGCCTGCTAGAGCAGCAGGGGGTATTTGTCTCATTGGTAAAATCCATGTCAGAATCAATATCTTGGATTCTGACTTTGTTAGGAGTTTTGACCTCCTCAGGGGAGTGTTTTTTAGTTTTCTTGCTGCAAGAGCTAATTTTTGAGAGCTGAGGGGGGCTAGCATCATTTTTAGCAGAAGGGTGGGTTGAAGGGCTAGTATTAGTCACATTCTGGACGGAGATGGAATGGGACGGGCAGAGGGCAAGGTGGAAGTTGTACAGGA
>NW_026729469.1:0-5651 GCF_030272615.1 Cryptomeria japonica | reverse complement strand
TTTTCCATCTCAAATGGACTAAACTGATTGACATAGGGTTTCTGCCAGTTCATGTTACCCCAGTTGTCATAGGTTCTCCTCTAGTTATCATTAGGTCTAGGATTCATGTGAGGTACTAGATTATTTGCTCTATATTTGAATTCAACTGATCTATGTCCATACATGTTGCATGTAAAGCAATGACCTTAACATCTCTTAGATACATACCTAGTATTTGCATTGTATCCTGTATTCTCATTGGGTCTGTTTCTACATGCATTTGTAGTATGTCTAGGTTTATGATAGACAAAGCAAACAGGTTTAAAAACTTTCTCACTGGTAGGCTTGTTAGCCTTAGGAGCAATTTTGTCCTTGTGAATGTTTCTCTTTGTTCCAGAAGAATCTCCTTTCTTAGATGTGTTGAAGCCTAGTCCAGATGTATTTCCTTTTATCCTCTGTGATTAGATTTGCTCATCCAACATAGAAGAACTCAAGTTGAAATTTTCTAGCTTTCCATTGGCCTTGATGAGCCCTCTGGTAAGATCTTCATTGTGTTTTGTAAGAGTCTCTCTTAGGGATGATGCCATTTCAAGATCTAGATGCAAAGCTTCTTTTTCTGCATGTCAATGTTCATGCAAGGTTGCATTCTCTTATTTGATCTTCACAATCTCATGATCTCTTTTTTTGACAAGGTCTTCAGCTGCCCTCCTAGCTTCCATTTCTTGACTCATGTAGATAGTTAAGGCTTCTAGCTCTCTTCTCAGATTTAGCTTTTCACTGTTTAGTTTTTCAACTTCTTCAGCTAATGCATCAATGTTAGCTTCATCTGAAGAACTATTATCATATATTTCCAATAGTTGTTCAGTTAGCTCTCTCCTTTTGACTTGTGAAGCTTTAAATCTGACCCTTAGGGTTTCAAGCTCTTCCTTGGTAGCTTCAAGCACTCTAGCAATCTCAAAGTAGCTCATATCCCCCATGGTGGCTTTAGGGTTTCCTTACAAGCAATTAAGCCTTAAATAAGAGGCTCTGATACCAATTGATAGACTTATAAAGGAGTGAGAGGGGGGGGTTGAATTAGTGACAACAAAAACAATACCACTTTAAACACTGATCGGTTGAGATACTTAACAAGTTTACTAAACACTATGCATGCAATCCAAAATGATATAAAAGCATCCACAATAAGTAAAACATCCACCATAACACAAGTGTTTATATGTGGAAAACCCAAATGGGAAAAACCACGGTGAGATGAGACTCACAAGTTAACTATCTACAATAATAGGTAACTAATCAATTAAGGTCTACAAAAGTACTCGGCTAGGAGAGAATCCTGTTAAATATCCCAAAGCTCTGTTAGGAGCTATACCTTGTTAAAGGTAGTACCCTGTTAGGAGTAACCTCAGTAGAGGATTTCAAAATCCAAACTAATGGATCACCTTGTTAAAGGATTTGTACAATGAAGTTTGTTAGAGCTCACTCGGTTACAAAATTTGACTATTGTAGTTATTAGAAAACAATAGGTGGTGTGATCTAGAAGTAGCGCAACTTGCTTGACTAGATCCTCCTCTACTCAATTAAAACTGCATCACCAACATATTCTACAATGCCTTCAACAACTTAACACTTCTAACTTGCATCATATCATATATCCAAAATAGTTCATCATAATGTCATTATGTAGATATTAGATTTCATGTCAGCTTAGAAATCATATCACAATTTCCTAGGTGCAGTGTATCTAGACAATCAAACATAACTCATCACAAATTACCACCAAAATTTGTCGGTTAGGTGTAACTCATCACGACTGGTGATAACTCATCACACAATCAATGAGTACCAGTTGGAACAATGATACCGGTTAGAGTTAACCACTATCAACATGCAAACTGATTGTCCTTCATTTTCTTCTATAATAGTCTCCGCTGAATCTCCTAGTTGGTGTCAAGTCATTCTTGCATATACCGGTTGTCAACATGTACTGGTTTGACACTATCTAAACTATCATAAACTAAATATCCAATACCAGTTGCAATACAAGTAAATTTTAGAAGTAATATCGGTTTATCTAAGATTACAATGATAACGTGAACATATGTGTGTGTACATGTTCCATCAATGACAACACATGAAGTCATTCATTACAATCATCATCAAGCCAACGGACTGCCATGTACAACAACAAAAAAATACAAAGGAAAACAATTAAAAACAATTCCAAAAACATAGTTTCAAGAACATAGAGACCATATTCATTTCATAACAATTTCATATTTACCATTTCTCAACATGTATGAAACTAACTACTCGGAAGGATTGACACCAACCTTTACTTCTGCTATGGAATATATGTTGTAGAAGAGTTGCCCAATTCCCTTACAATCCTCTTAGCCAAAATTATATTCTAAAAATCCAAATCCAATACCAAAAACTTGTCTCCAAGAAACGAGAGTGGGTGATCA
Organism: Cryptomeria japonica; assembly: GCF_030272615.1. Taxonomy (NCBI): domain Eukaryota; kingdom Viridiplantae; phylum Streptophyta; class Pinopsida; order Cupressales; family Cupressaceae; genus Cryptomeria; species Cryptomeria japonica. Next base: position 3,207 of record NW_026729469.1, on the reverse strand, counting down.
AAGTCCCAAGTTTGAAAATCTCCCCTATGTAGGCTCTCCTCACACTTTCCAACTTCCTTGGAAAGGATGTGAGTTTGTATAGGTTGGTCTTCCCAACTTCTTATAGGGTTTCTAGAAATGGAAACTGAAAAAGGTGGTTGCAAGATGTGTAAGTGCACCTAAACACCAAAAGGAAGGTTGTCTACCCAAGAGTCAATCTTCTAAAAGTTCAATTTCGTTCATCTTGGAAAACCCACTTTTGAGGTGACTTGACACTCACATGGATTAAATGACACTTACCCTTAGATATATCATACGGGCCTTCCAAAGTGACGTAAACTCAACCCTAATAGTTAGTTTGACCCCCCCAAAACCCACCTAAAGTTTGTCTATGGGTCAAACTTGATTTGACCAAACTAATGGCTCTCCCACCAAGTTATCCTTTGGGACCACAACAGGATATTTGAAAATGCATTGGGTTACATAGTTTCCCTCCTAAGGACATGTCATTTGCCAACTCACACACATCACAAGTTTCAAGTGACACCATAAAATACACATCACTAAAATACACTTGGCATATCCTTTTTGGAAATAATAACATTAATAATTATAAATATGAACTTACACTCAAGCATCACTATTATGAAATTAAATACATCACATACGAAGTATTGACTCTCCAAATAGACAAACCTTGGCTTTACTAATTCACATAGGTTTGGTCTTACTTCTCCGTAAAATCCATGGTCACATGGATTAATTTCATACACATCTCATTTCATAGATTAATAATCCAAAACCACATGCATATGTAAGTATATGAAAGGAAATATACATCAGATACATAACATCGATTTCTCAACATCTCATCAATTGATCCAAATCAAAGAGAAATAGAGATAGTATCCAATTAACAGTTTTCCTAGCAAATCCATATAGAATCGATTACTAAATTACATCATCATAAGTATCATATAAATTAATTTTCTATAAGGACATGTATAAATGTATCATATCATCATCACAATAAGTAGTGAAATCAATGTAAGATGGAATACATCATATCCCATGATATCAAATCACCTATCAAATAGTATCTAAATCCATAATGCATCAAGATTGTATATCAAATAATAAGTCTGAAATGAAAATCAAAGAAGTTCTATGACGGGCTCGAGGTAGGGCCTCACACCCTCCCCCTCTAGGCATGAACTTCCTCTCAGAGTTCAAAAAGATGGGGGTACAAAGATCTCATCCGTGCTGTATCCTCCCATGATGTTGTAATGTCGTTATAAAAATCCCACTGGACCCTAACCTGGTCCAGCTCTCGACCTCGTAGAGCCAGCATCGGGTGAGCCAAAATGCGAATGGGATCCAAAGCCAGTTTCTCGTTTGACTCCACCTGCAAGGAATCCCAATCTAGAATATGAGACTCATCACAAATATACTTCCTCTATATAGACACATGAAACATATCATGGATGCATGATAGGCTAGGTGGAAAAGATAGATGATATGCAACTGGTCCTATCCTCTCAAGGATCTCACATGGTCCAACAAAGCGAGGTGCGAGCTTAGAACCCTTTCCATATCAAATTGGACTCTTATGTGGTCGCACTCTCAAAATGACTCTATCTCCAACCATGTAGCTATGATCTATCCTCTTCACATCTGCATACTTCTTTTGTCTATCTCGTTCCTCTCTAAGGCAGTGTCTAATCAAATCCACCTACTATTCCATATCTCAAACTAGCTCAGGACCAATAGCTACTCTATCCTCAATATGTTCCCAATTCAAAGGTGTCCTACAAGGTCTTTCGTACAATGCCTGGTAAGGTGGCATCCCCAAGGAAGTGTGATGCCCATTATTATAGGCAAACTCTACCAATTTAAGACACTCTTCCCATCTAGTCTGTGATGAATACTAAGAGGGGGGGTGAATTAGTATACCAAAAATTACTGAACTTAAACACTTAAACAATTTAGCAGTTAACCAGTATAACAAATTTACTAACAAACCGATGAAGACAAATACAATCCAAACAACAAATAAAGCATTCACCCACAAGAGCACTATCACTATAACACAAGAGGTTTTGACGTGGAAACCCAAATGGGAAAAACCATGGTGAGATGAAACTCACAAGTAACTATCTATAGAATATTAACCAGACAGGTTAAGGTCATACAATGTTCTTCACCAGAACAGATCCTGTTAGGAATCTCAATCTCTGTTAGGAGATAATTCCAATTAAAGACTACCTTGTGAGAGGATTTTAGATCCACAGTTGTGAACCACCTTGTTAGAGGATTTACAAAGGCTTTGCTAGGCCTACCCGGTTAAGGGTTTCTAACTTGTCGAAGATGTGAGTTATCAACAAGTGAGTGATCTAAATACTAGCACAGTATGCTTGGTTAGATCCTTGATGGCTCATTGTTAATGCACATTTAGCATTACTTTAGTCTTCAGTATCTCCACACTCTATTTCTTCACATAGACCTAATCTTCTCTTATGTGATTGCACATGCAAAAACCTCATACACTTCCAAAACCCTAACAACACCTAAAACCCTAGACATGATGTCCTTATAAAGGAATCTGATTTCATGTCGGTCCAATAGGATTACATTGCAAGTTCCTAGGTTCAGTGCATCTAGACACATTTGGTAACATGACACAAAATCACCGCCAAAGTGTCGGTGGATGATAACTCATCACAGAAATACCAGTTGGTAACTCATCATAGAGTAATACCGGTTCATACATTTAACCGATTACTGGTTGTCAAAAATGAAGACTAGGAAAATGATAACTTCCACTTTAGTTCCTTTGTACTGCTTGAAATCCTTGAACCGCTTGAGGTATTCATACCGCTTTGGGTCTTTATACTGCTTGAGATCGGTAAACACTTTCTGAAAAACACTGGTAGTCTAAAGACTATAATACATAATACCGGTTGGAATAAATACCGGTTGAGCATAACTCATACATACAAAAAGTGATCTCAAAGCAAGTGTGTGTCCATCAATGACAATCACAACATCATCATCAAAAATGCCAACAATCTCCCCCTTTGGCATTGATGGCAACACTTTGGAAAATTTTGACATCTAAGTGTTTTACAAAAAAAATGCCATAATCAAAATTACTACCCCTAAGCATATACACTATCCCTATTTGCAGAAAATACAATGTATACTACTCCTTTAAAGAGATAACATGAA
>NW_026729468.1:52500-68127 GCF_030272615.1 Cryptomeria japonica | reverse complement strand
TTCCATAAAAGGCAAAAAAAAAACGAGATTTTAAAATTTCCGTTTTGAAAGATAGTGAGAAAAAGGGAATGCTGGTGCCATCTTGAGCCCGCCCTGGTGCGCAGCCCAGCCAAGGTTTGCGCACCAAGGTGCCCACCCTGGCGAAGGTGCGCGCCCGGGCAATTAACCCAACTTCCAACTTCGCGCGCGCCAGGGTGGGAGCGCACCCAACAACCGGGCCTGGGAAGAGCCAATGCGAGAAACCCCACCAAACTCTCTGACAAAAAAAGAGGGGGCGCTCCAGTAACCCCGCTTCGGAGCGCACCCTGGGCAAACCCAGCCAAGGTGCCCACCCCGGCCAAGGTGCAGGCGAGGTGCGCACCCGGGGCAAACCGGGCTCCGACAACGTGCACGCCGCACCTTGGAGCACACTTCGTAGCGCTCCCGGGTGCGCACCTCAGAGCACACCAAGGTGGGCAGCGAGGTGCGCACCTTTGATGCGCTGCCTTCACTAATTTCCAGAAAAGGCAAAAAAAAAAGGAGATTTTAAAATTTCCGTTTTGAAAGATAGTGAAAAAAACGGAACGCGCGTGCCATCTTGAGCCCGCCCTGGTGCGCAGCCCAGGTAAGGTGCCACCCTGGCAAAGGTGCGCACCCGGGCAATTAACCCTACTTCCGACTTCGTGCGCGCCAGGGTGGCAACCGGGCCTCGGAAGAGCCAATGCGAGAAACCCCACCAAACGCTCCGACAAAAAAAGAGGCGGCGCTCCAATAACCCCGCTTCGGAGCGCAGCCGGGGCAAACCAAGCCAAGGTGCCCACCCCGACGAAGGTGCACGCGAGGTGCGCACCCGGGGCAAACCGGGCTCCGACAACGTGCACGCAGCACCTTGGAGCACACTTCGAAGCACTCCCGGGTGCCCACCGGCGTTGCGCACCGTGGTGGGCAGCGAGGTGCGCACCTTTGATGCGCTGCCTTCACTAATTTCCAGAAAAAGGCAAAAAAAAATGAGATTTTAAAATTTCCGTTTTGAAAGATAGTGAAAAAAAAGGAACGCGGGTGCCATCTTGAGCCCGCCCTGGTGCGCAGCCCAGGCAAGGCATGCGCACCAAGGTGCCCACCCGAGGTGCACACCCGGGGCAAACCGGGCTCCGACTTCGTGCAGGCCGCACCTTGGAGCACACTTCGGAGCGCTCCTTGGTGCGCACCATGGTGCCCACCAGGGCGCACCCGAGGCAAACCGGGCTCCGACTTCGTGCACGCCGCACCTTGGAGCACACATCGGAGCGCTCCCAGGTTCGCACCAGCGTTGCGCACCTTTGATGCGCTGCCTTCACTAATTTCCAGAAAAGGCAAAAAAAAACGATATTTTAAAATTTCCGTTCTGAAAGATAGTGAAAAAAACGGAACGCGGGTGCCATCTTGAGCCCTTCCTGATGCGCAGCCCAGGCAAGTTGTGCGCACCAAGGTGCCCACCCTGGCGGAGGTGCGCGCCCGGGGCAAACCGGGCTCCGACTTCGTGCACTGCATGGTGCCCACCAAGGCGCGCAACCCAGCCAAGGTGCCCACCGCAGCGAAGGTGCACGCGAGGTGCGCACCCGAGGTGCACACCCGGGGCAAACCGGGCTCCGACTTCGTGCACGCCGCACCTTGGAGCACACTTCAGAGCGCTCCTTGGTACGCACCAGGGCGCGCAACCCAGCCAAGGTGCTCACCCCGGCGAAGGTGCACGCGAGGTGCGCACCCGGGGCAAACCGGGCTCGGACTTCGTGCACGCCGCACCTTGGAGCACACATCGGAGCGCTCCCGGGTTCGCACCAGCATTGCGCACCTTTGATGCGCTGCCTTCACTAATTTCCAGAAAAGGCAAAAAAAAGAAAAAAATGAGATTTTAAAATTTCCGTTTTGAAAGATAGTGAAAAAAACGGAACGCGGGTGCCATCTTGAGCCCGCCCTGGTGTGCAGCCCAGGCAAGTTGTGCGCACCAAGGCACCCACCCTGGCCAAGGTGGGTCACGGGGTGGGTCCTAGGGTGGGTAACGGGGTGGGTACTAAGGTGCGTGCCAAGGTGGGTCATAGGGTGGGTGCCAAGGTGGGCACCAGGGTGGGTGTGCACCAACCCTAGCCAGGGTAGGTCACGGGGTGGTTGTCGGGGTGGGCGTCAAGGAGCCAAGGTGGGTGGCAAGTAGCCAAGTTGCGTGCCAAGGTGGGTGTCGGGGTGGGTGCCAAGGATCCAAGGTGGGTGCCAAGGAACCAAGGTGGGTGTCTGGGTGGGTGCCGAGGTGGGAGCCAGGGTGGGTCCCAAGGTGAGTGCAAAGGTGGGTGCCAGGGTCAAGGTGAGTGCCAATGTGGGTTCCAAGGTGCCAGGGTCAGGGTGAGTGCCAATGTGGGTTCAAAGGTGCTAAGTTGGGTGCGAGGTTGGGTGCGAGGGTGGGTGGGTGCCAAGGTGTGCTAGGTGGAAGCCCGGGTGGGTCGGCATCCCATGGGTGTCGAGTTGGGTGCCTGATGGGTGCTTCTTGTCAAGTTTTAGTCGTCGGGACTCATTTCGAGCCTTAGAGGTCGTTTCTTGTCCGGTTGCCCTGTCTTCGACCTGGGAACCCAATTTTGGTCCTCGGGTCCCATTTTTTTTTGTCTCGCATCCCACTTTTGGCCTGTGGCCTTTTCGGGGTCGATTCTCGTTTTGGGCATCAGAGCATGTTTCTTCTCCTAAAACCCAATATTTGTTTATTAAGTCTCGGAACACATTTTTGTTCTCGTGGACCCATCATGGGTCTTGGAACGCATTTGTGGTCCTTGGGTCCCATTTTGCATCCCGAAACTTGTGTTTTGGTGCTTGATCCCTATTTTGGGTGCCCACCTTGCACCAAGTGCGCACCCGGGGCAAACCGAGCGCCTTGGTGCACCGGGGCAAGATCGAGCGTGCACCCGAGGCGCCCCGAACATGCACCAAGGTGCACTCGGCCCACATGTGAGCGCAGGTCGTTGCGCCCGAGGTGGTGTGTGGGCACCGCGTTGCAGACGGGACACTGCACGCACACGACGCCCCCTCCAGGTGCACGCACGTAGGCCGGGCCGGGTGCACACCCGACGCCCTAGCAAGGTGCGCGCACCCGGGCAGGGCTCACACTTGGCGAACGGGGCGCACTTCGCGAGGGAGGGTGTGCACCTCGACGGGGGTGGGTGGCCGGGGTGGATTCGCACGTGGGTCGCGGTTTGCTAAGTACACACTGCGACAAGCTCATAACGGGTGCGATCATACCAGCGTTAGTGCACCGGATCCCATCAGAACTCCGCAGTTAAGCGCGCTTGGGCCGGAGTAGTACTGGGATGGGTGACCTCCCGGGAAGTCCCGGTGTTGCACCCTTTTTTAGTTTTTCGCCGGGCGTCGCAATGCTATTTGAATAAACCTTTTGCCCGTTTGCGTTCTCGTCGGGGCCGGGCCGGGCCGGGGTGCGCTGCCCGCACTACCGCGCGCGCGGGGGCGACACCGAGCGCGCACCCGAGGCGCCCCGAGCACACAGGCCACGGTGCAACCCGGGCGTTGTGCGCGCACCCCGGTGCGCCCGAGGTGCTGCGCGCGCACCCAGGTGAAATCGGTGTGCACCTCGGCCAGTGCGCGCTCGGTCGAGTCGCGCACGTTGGCCAAGGTGCACGGTGATGTTTCTTACTCTAAGGTTCCGCACCAGACGCCCGGGACAGGTGAGCGAAGCTGGGCGGGGCCGGGTGCGCGGCCGGGGCAGGTGCACGCAGCTGGAGAGAGCTTTGGAGCACACTTCGGAGCGCACCAATGATGCGCTCCATTCAAAAGTTTCCTGAAAAGGCAAAAAAAGTTGAGATTATAGAATTTCCCACTTGAGAGATTGTAAAAAAAAAAAATTTAAAATGAAGGAAACGCGGGTGCCAAGGTGTGCGCAGCCCAGCCAAGGTGTGCGCACCAAGGCGCCCACCCTGGCGAAGGTGCACGCAAGGTGCGCACCCGAGGCAAACCGGACAATTAACCCAACTTTCGACTTCGCGCGCACCTTGGAGCGCACTTCGGAGCGCTCCTTGGTGCGCACCAATCTTGGGCACCTCGGAGTGCACCATGGCGCCCACCAAGGTGCGCACCCGGGGCAAACCGAGCTCCGACTTCGTGCGCACCTTGGAGCGCACGAAAGGTGCGCACCATGGCGCCCACCAAGGTGCGCAGCCCAGCCAAGGCGTGCGCATCAAGGTGCGCACCCTGGCGAAGGTGCGCACCCGGGGCAAACCGAGCTCCGACTTCGTGCGCACCTTGGAGCGCACAAAAGGTGCGCAACCCAGCCAAGGTGTGCGCACCCCGGTCAAACCGAGCTCCGAATCGTGCGCACCAGAGGTGCACGCCATCGTGCGCACCTTGGAGCACACTTCGGAGCCCTCCTTGGTGCGCGCCGATGTTGCGCACCTCGGAGCGCACCCGGGGAAAACAATGCAATTAACCCGACTTTCGACTTCGTGGGCACCTCGGAGCGCTCTCGGGTTCGCACCTCGGAGCACACCGAGGTGCGCACCTTTGATGCGCTGCCTTCACCAATTTCCAGAAAAGGCAAGAAAACATTGAGAAGGTGTGCGCACCGAGGTGCCCACCCTGGCGAAGGTGCACGCGAGGTGCGCACCCGGGGCAAACCGGGCTCCGACTTCGTGCACGCCGCACCTTGGAGCACACTTCGGAGCGCTCCTTGGTGCGCACCAGGGCGCGCAACCCAACCGAGGTGCCCACCCCGGCGAAGGTGCACGCGAGGTGCGCACCCGGGGCAAACCGGGCTCCGACTTCGTGCACGCCATGGTGCCCACCGCGGCGAAGGTGCACGCGAGGTGCGCACCCGGGGCAAACCGGGCTCCGACTTCGTGCACGCCGCACCTTGGAGCACACTTCGGAGCGCTCCTTGGTGCGCACCATGGTGCCCACCAGGGCGCGCAACCCCGCCGAAGGTGCACGCGAGGTGCGCACCCGGGGCAAACCGGGCTCCGACTTCGTGCACGCCGCACCTTGGAGCACACTTCGGAGCGCTCCTTGGTGCGCACCATGGTGCCCACCAGGGCGCGCAACCCCGCCGAAGGTGCACGCGAGGTGCGCACCCGGGGCAAACCGGGCTCCGACTTCGTGCACGCCATGGTGCGCACCGCGGCGAAGGTGCGCACCCGGGGCAAACCGGGCTCCGACTTCGTGCACGCCGCACCTTGGAGCACACTTCGGAGCGCTCCTTGGTGCGCACCAGGGCGCGCAACCCAGCCGAGGTGCCCACCCCGGCGAAGGTGCACGCGAGGTGCGTACCCGGGGCAAACCGGGCTCCGACTTCGTGCACGCCGCACCTTGGAGCACACTTCGGAGCGCTCCTTGGTGCGCACCATGGTGCCCACCAGGCCGCGCAACCCAGCCAAGGTGTGCGCACCAAGGTGCACGCGAGGTGCGCACCCGGGGCAAACCGGGGTCCGACTTCGTGCACGCCGCACCTTGGAGCACACATCGGGGCGCTCCCGGGTTCGCACCGGCGTTGCGCACCGTGGTGGGCACCTCGGAGCACACCAAGGTGGGCAGCGAGGTGCGCACCTTTGATGCGATGCCTTCACTAATTTCCATAAAAGGCAAAAAAAAAACGAGATTTTAAAATTTCCGTTTTGAAAGATAGTGAGAAAAAGGGAATGCTGGTGCCATCTTGAGCCCGCCCTGGTGCGCAGCCCAGCCAAGGTGTGCGCACCAAGGTGCCCACCCTGGCGAAGGTGCGCGCCCGGGCAATTAACCCAACTTCCAACTTCGCGCGCGCCAGGGTGGGAGCGCACCCAACAACCGGGCCTGGGAAGAGCCAATGCGAGAAACCCCACCAAACGCTCTGACAAAAAAAGAGGGGGCGCTCCAGTAACCCCGCTTCGGAGCGCACCCTGGGCAAACCCAGCCAAGGTGCCCACCCCGGCCAAGGTGCAGGCGAGGTGCGCACCCGGGGCAAACCGGGCTCCGACAACGTGCACGCCGCACCTTGGAGCACACTTCGTAGCGCTCCCGGGTGCGCACCTCAGAGCACACCAAGGTGGGCAGCGAGGTGCGCACCTTTGATGCGCTGCCTTCACTAATTTCCAGAAAAGGCAAAAAAAAAAGGAGATTTTAAAATTTCCGTTTTGAAAGATAGTGAAAAAAACGGAACGCGCGTGCCATCTTGAGCCCGCCCTGGTGCGCAGCCCAGGTAAGGTGCCCACCCTGGCAAAGGTGCGCACCCGGGCAATTAACCCTACTTCCGACTTCGTGCGCGCCAGGGTGGCAACCGGGCCTCGGAAGAGCCAATGCGAGAAACCCCACCAAACGCTCCGACAAAAAAAGAGGCGGCGCTCCAATAACCCCGCTTCGGAGCGCAGCCGGGGCAAACCCAGCCAAGGTGCCCACCCCGACGAAGGTGCACGCGAGGTGCGCACCCGGGGCAAACCGGGCTCCGACAACGTGCACGCAGCACCTTGGAGCACACTTCGAAGCACTCCCGGGTGCCCACCGGCGTTGCGCACCGTGGTGGGCAGCGAGGTGCGCACCTTTGATGCGCTGCCTTCACTAATTTCCAGAAAAAGGCAAAAAAAAATGAGATTTTAAAATTTCCGTTTTGAAAGATAGTGAAAAAAAAGGAACGCGGGTGCCATCTTGAGCCCGCCCTGGTGCGCAGCCCAGGCAAGGCATGCGCACCAAGGTGCCCACCCGAGGTGCACACCCGGGGCAAACCGGGCTCCGACTTCGTGCAGGCCGCACCTTGGAGCACACTTCGGAGCGCTCCTTGGTGCGCACCATGGTGCCCACCAGGGCGCGCAACCCAGCCAAGGTCTGCACACTAAGGTGCCCACCCCGGCGAAGGTGCACGCGAGGTGCGCACCCGGGGCAAACCGGGCTCCGACTTCGTGCACGCCATGGTGCCCACCGCGGCGAAGGTGCACGCGAGGTGCGCACCCGGGGCAAACCGGGCTCCGACTTCGTGCACGCCGCACCTTGGAGCACACTTCGGAGCGCTCCTTGGTGCGCACCATGGTGCCCACCAGGGCGCGCAACCCAGCCAAGGTGTGCGCACCAAGGTGCACGCGAGGTGCGCACCCGGGGCAAACCGGGGTCCGACTTCGTGCACGCCGCACCTTGGAGCACACATCGGAGCGCTCCCAGGTTCGCACCAGCGTTGCGCACCTTTGATGCGCTGCCTTCACTAATTTCCAGAAAAGGCAAAAAAAAACGATATTTTAAAATTTCCGTTCTGAAAGATAGTGAAAAAAACGGAACGCGGGTGCCATCTTGAGCCCTTCCTGGTGCGCAGCCCAGGCAAGTTGTGCGCACCAAGGTGCCCACCCTGGCGGAGGTGCGCGCCCGGGGCAAACCGGGCTCCGACTTCGTGCACTGCATGGTGCCCACCAAGGCGCGCAACCCAGCCAAGGTGCCCACCGCAGCGAAGGTGCACGCGAGGTGCACACCCGGGGCAAACCGGGCTCCGACTTCGTGCACGCCGCACCTTGGAGCACACTTCAGAGCGCTCCTTGGTGCGCACCAGGGCGCGCAACCCAGCCGAGGTGCCCACCCCGGCGAAGGTGCACGCGAGGTGCGCACCCGGGGCAAACCGGGCTCCGACTTCGTGCACGCCATGGTGCCCACCGCGGCGAAGGTGCGCACCCGGGGCAAACCGGGCTCCGACTTCGTGCACGCCGCACCTTGGAGCACACTTCGGAGCGCTCCTTGGTGCGCACCATGGTGCCCACCAGGCCGCGCAACCCAGCCAAGGTGTGCGCACCAAGGTGCACGCGAGGTGCGCACCCGGGGCAAACCGGGGTCCGACTTCGTGCACGCCGCACCTTGGAGCACACATCGGGGCGCTCCCGGGTTCGCACCGGCGTTGCGCACCGTGGTGGGCACCTCGGAGCACACCAAGGTGGGCAGCGAGGTGCGCACCTTTGATGCGATGCCTTCACTAATTTCCATAAAAGGCAAAAAAAAAACGAGATTTTAAAATTTCCGTTTTGAAAGATAGTGAGAAAAAGGGAATGCTGGTGCCATCTTGAGCCCGCCCTGGTGCGCAGCCCAGCCAAGGTTTGCGCACCAAGGTGCCCACCCTGGCGAAGGTGCGCGCCCGGGCAATTAACCCAACTTCCAACTTCGCGCGCGCCAGGGTGGGAGCGCACCCAACAACCGGGCCTGGGAAGAGCCAATGCGAGAAACCCCACCAAACTCTCTGACAAAAAAAGAGGGGGCGCTCCAGTAACCCCGCTTCGGAGCGCACCCTGGGCAAACCCAGCCAAGGTGCCCACCCCGGCCAAGGTGCAGGCGAGGTGCGCACCCGGGGCAAACCGGGCTCCGACAACGTGCACGCCGCACCTTGGAGCACACTTCGTAGCGCTCCCGGGTGCGCACCTCAGAGCACACCAAGGTGGGCAGCGAGGTGCGCACCTTTGATGCGCTGCCTTCACTAATTTCCAGAAAAGGCAAAAAAAAAAGGAGATTTTAAAATTTCCGTTTTGAAAGATAGTGAAAAAAACGGAACGCGCGTGCCATCTTGAGCCCGCCCTGGTGCGCAGCCCAGGTAAGGTGCCACCCTGGCAAAGGTGCGCACCCGGGCAATTAACCCTACTTCCGACTTCGTGCGCGCCAGGGTGGCAACCGGGCCTCGGAAGAGCCAATGCGAGAAACCCCACCAAACGCTCCGACAAAAAAAGAGGCGGCGCTCCAATAACCCCGCTTCGGAGCGCAGCCGGGGCAAACCAAGCCAAGGTGCCCACCCCGACGAAGGTGCACGCGAGGTGCGCACCCGGGGCAAACCGGGCTCCGACAACGTGCACGCAGCACCTTGGAGCACACTTCGAAGCACTCCCGGGTGCCCACCGGCGTTGCGCACCGTGGTGGGCAGCGAGGTGCGCACCTTTGATGCGCTGCCTTCACTAATTTCCAGAAAAAGGCAAAAAAAAATGAGATTTTAAAATTTCCGTTTTGAAAGATAGTGAAAAAAAAGGAACGCGGGTGCCATCTTGAGCCCGCCCTGGTGCGCAGCCCAGGCAAGGCATGCGCACCAAGGTGCCCACCCGAGGTGCACACCCGGGGCAAACCGGGCTCCGACTTCGTGCAGGCCGCACCTTGGAGCACACTTCGGAGCGCTCCTTGGTGCGCACCATGGTGCCCACCAGGGCGCACCCGAGGCAAACCGGGCTCCGACTTCGTGCACGCCGCACCTTGGAGCACACATCGGAGCGCTCCCAGGTTCGCACCAGCGTTGCGCACCTTTGATGCGCTGCCTTCACTAATTTCCAGAAAAGGCAAAAAAAAACGATATTTTAAAATTTCCGTTCTGAAAGATAGTGAAAAAAACGGAACGCGGGTGCCATCTTGAGCCCTTCCTGATGCGCAGCCCAGGCAAGTTGTGCGCACCAAGGTGCCCACCCTGGCGGAGGTGCGCGCCCGGGGCAAACCGGGCTCCGACTTCGTGCACTGCATGGTGCCCACCAAGGCGCGCAACCCAGCCAAGGTGCCCACCGCAGCGAAGGTGCACGCGAGGTGCGCACCCGAGGTGCACACCCGGGGCAAACCGGGCTCCGACTTCGTGCACGCCGCACCTTGGAGCACACTTCAGAGCGCTCCTTGGTACGCACCAGGGCGCGCAACCCAGCCAAGGTGCTCACCCCGGCGAAGGTGCACGCGAGGTGCGCACCCGGGGCAAACCGGGCTCGGACTTCGTGCACGCCGCACCTTGGAGCACACATCGGAGCGCTCCCGGGTTCGCACCAGCATTGCGCACCTTTGATGCGCTGCCTTCACTAATTTCCAGAAAAGGCAAAAAAAAGAAAAAAATGAGATTTTAAAATTTCCGTTTTGAAAGATAGTGAAAAAAACGGAACGCGGGTGCCATCTTGAGCCCGCCCTGGTGTGCAGCCCAGGCAAGTTGTGCGCACCAAGGCACCCACCCTGGCCAAGGTGGGTCACGGGGTGGGTCCTAGGGTGGGTAACGGGGTGGGTACTAAGGTGCGTGCCAAGGTGGGTCATAGGGTGGGTGCCAAGGTGGGCACCAGGGTGGGTGTGCACCAACCCTAGCCAGGGTAGGTCACGGGGTGGTTGTCGGGGTGGGCGTCAAGGAGCCAAGGTGGGTGGCAAGTAGCCAAGTTGCGTGCCAAGGTGGGTGTCGGGGTGGGTGCCAAGGATCCAAGGTGGGTGCCAAGGAACCAAGGTGGGTGTCTGGGTGGGTGCCGAGGTGGGAGCCAGGGTGGGTCCCAAGGTGAGTGCAAAGGTGGGTGCCAGGGTCAAGGTGAGTGCCAATGTGGGTTCCAAGGTGCCAGGGTCAGGGTGAGTGCCAATGTGGGTTCAAAGGTGCTAAGTTGGGTGCGAGGTTGGGTGCGAGGGTGGGTGGGTGCCAAGGTGTGCTAGGTGGAAGCCCGGGTGGGTCGGCATCCCATGGGTGTCGAGTTGGGTGCCTGATGGGTGCTTCTTGTCAAGTTTTAGTCGTCGGGACTCATTTCGAGCCTTAGAGGTCGTTTCTTGTCCGGTTGCCCTGTCTTCGACCTGGGAACCCAATTTTGGTCCTCGGGTCCCATTTTTTTTTGTCTCGCATCCCACTTTTGGCCTGTGGCCTTTTCGGGGTCGATTCTCGTTTTGGGCATCAGAGCATGTTTCTTCTCCTAAAACCCAATATTTGTTTATTAAGTCTCGGAACACATTTTTGTTCTCGTGGACCCATCATGGGTCTTGGAACGCATTTGTGGTCCTTGGGTCCCATTTTGCATCCCGAAACTTGTGTTTTGGTGCTTGATCCCTATTTTGGGTGCCCACCTTGCACCAAGTGCGCACCCGGGGCAAACCGAGCGCCTTGGTGCACCGGGGCAAGATCGAGCGTGCACCCGAGGCGCCCCGAACATGCACCAAGGTGCACTCGGCCCACATGTGAGCGCAGGTCGTTGCGCCCGAGGTGGTGTGTGGGCACCGCGTTGCAGACGGGACACTGCACGCACACGACGCCCCCTCCAGGTGCACGCACGTAGGCCGGGCCGGGTGCACACCCGACGCCCTAGCAAGGTGCGCGCACCCGGGCAGGGCTCACACTTGGCGAACGGGGCGCACTTCGCGAGGGAGGGTGTGCACCTCGACGGGGGTGGGTGGCCGGGGTGGATTCGCACGTGGGTCGCGGTTTGCTAAGTACACACTGCGACAAGCTCATAACGGGTGCGATCATACCAGCGTTAGTGCACCGGATCCCATCAGAACTCCGCAGTTAAGCGCGCTTGGGCCGGAGTAGTACTGGGATGGGTGACCTCCCGGGAAGTCCCGGTGTTGCACCCTTTTTTAGTTTTTCGCCGGGCGTCGCAATGCTATTTGAATAAACCTTTTGCCCGTTTGCGTTCTCGTCGGGGCCGGGCCGGGCCGGGGTGCGCTGCCCGCACTACCGCGCGCGCGGGGGCGACACCGAGCGCGCACCCGAGGCGCCCCGAGCACACAGGCCACGGTGCAACCCGGGCGTTGTGCGCGCACCCCGGTGCGCCCGAGGTGCTGCGCGCGCACCCAGGTGAAATCGGTGTGCACCTCGGCCAGTGCGCGCTCGGTCGAGTCGCGCACGTTGGCCAAGGTGCACGGTGATGTTTCTTACTCTAAGGTTCCGCACCAGACGCCCGGGATAGGTGAGCGAAGCTGGGCGGGGCCGGGTGCGCGGCCGGGGCAGGTGCACGCAGCTGGAGAGAGCTTTGGAGCACACTTCGGAGCGCACCAATGATGCGCTCCATTCAAAAGTTTCCTGAAAAGGCAAAAAAAGTTGAGATTATAGAATTTCCCACTTGAGAGATTGTAAAAAAAAAAAATTTAAAATGAAGGAAACGCGGGTGCCAAGGTGTGCGCAGCCCAGCCAAGGTGTGCGCACCAAGGCGCCCACCCTGGCGAAGGTGCACGCAAGGTGCGCACCCGAGGCAAACCGGACAATTAACCCAACTTTCGACTTCGCGCGCACCTTGGAGCGCACTTCGGAGCGCTCCTTGGTGCGCACCAATCTTGGGCACCTCGGAGTGCACCATGGCGCCCACCAAGGTGCGCACCCGGGGCAAACCGAGCTCCGACTTCGTGCGCACCTTGGAGCGCACGAAAGGTGCGCACCATGGCGCCCACCAAGGTGCGCAGCCCAGCCAAGGCGTGCGCATCAAGGTGCGCACCCTGGCGAAGGTGCGCACCCGGGGCAAACCGAGCTCCGACTTCGTGCGCACCTTGGAGCGCACAAAAGGTGCGCAACCCAGCCAAGGTGTGCGCACCCCGGTCAAACCGAGCTCCGAATCGTGCGCACCAGAGGTGCACGCCATCGTGCGCACCTTGGAGCACACTTCGGAGCCCTCCTTGGTGCGCGCCGATGTTGCGCACCTCGGAGCGCACCCGGGGAAAACAATGCAATTAACCCGACTTTCGACTTCGTGGGCACCTCGGAGCGCTCTCGGGTTCGCACCTCGGAGCACACCGAGGTGCGCACCTTTGATGCGCTGCCTTCACCAATTTCCAGAAAAGGCAAGAAAACATTGAGAAGGTGTGCGCACCGAGGTGCCCACCCTGGCGAAGGTGCACGCGAGGTGCGCACCCGGGGCAAACCGGGCTCCGACTTCGTGCACGCCGCACCTTGGAGCACACTTCGGAGCGCTCCTTGGTGCGCACCAGGGCGCGCAACCCAGCCGAGGTGCCCACCCCGGCGAAGGTGCACGCGAGGTGCGCACCCGGGGCAAACCGGGCTCCGACTTCGTGCACGCCATGGTGCCCACCGCGGCGAAGGTGCACGCGAGGTGCGCACCCGGGGCAAACCGGGCTCCGACTTCGTGCACGCCGCACCTTGGAGCACACTTCGGAGCGCTCCTTGGTGCGCACCATGGTGCCCACCAGGGCGCGCAACCCCGCCGAAGGTGCACGCGAGGTGCGCACCCGGGGCAAACCGGGCTCCGACTTCGTGCACGCCGCACCTTGGAGCACACTTCGGAGCGCTCCTTGGTGCGCACCAGGGCGCGCAACCCCGCCGAAGGTGCACGCGAGGTGCGCACCCGGGGCAAACCGGGCTCCGACTTCGTGCACGCCATGGTGCGCACCGCGGCGAAGGTGCGCACCCGGGGCAAACCGGGCTCCGACTTCGTGCACGCCGCACCTTGGAGCACACTTCGGAGCGCTCCTTGGTGCGCACCAGGGCGCGCAACCCAGCCG
Source organism: Cryptomeria japonica (assembly GCF_030272615.1). NCBI lineage: Eukaryota > Viridiplantae > Streptophyta > Pinopsida > Cupressales > Cupressaceae > Cryptomeria > Cryptomeria japonica. Next base: position 54,984 of record NW_026729468.1, on the reverse strand, counting down.
AGGTGCCCACCCCGGCGAAGGTGCACGCGAGGTGCGTACCCGGGGCAAACCGGGCTCCGACTTCGTGCACGCCGCACCTTGGAGCACACTTCGGAGCGCTCCTTGGTGCGCACCATGGTGCCCACCAGGCCGCGCAACCCAGCCAAGGTGTGCGCACCAAGGTGCACGCGAGGTGCGCACCCGGGGCAAACCGGGGTCCGACTTCGTGCACGCCGCACCTTGGAGCACACATCGGGGCGCTCCCGGGTTCGCACCGGCGTTGCGCACCGTGGTGGGCACCTCGGAGCACACCAAGGTGGGCAGCGAGGTGCGCACCTTTGATGCGATGCCTTCACTAATTTCCATAAAAGGCAAAAAAAAAACGAGATTTTAAAATTTCTGTTTTGAAAGATAGTGAGAAAAAGGGAATGCTGGTGCCATCTTGAGCCCGCCCTGGTGCGCAGCCCAGCCAAGGTGTGCGCACCAAGGTGCCCACCCTGGCGAAGGTGCGCGCCCGGGCAATTAACCCAACTTCCAACTTCGCGCGCGCCAGGGTGGGAGCGCACCCAACAACCGGGCCTGGGAAGAGCCAATGCGAGAAACCCCACCAAACGCTCTGACAAAAAAAGAGGGGGCGCTCCAGTAACCCCGCTTCGGAGCGCACCCTGGGCAAACCCAGCCAAGGTGCCCACCCCGGCCAAGGTGCAGGCGAGGTGCGCACCCGGGGCAAACCGGGCTCCGACAACGTGCACGCCGCACCTTGGAGCACACTTCGTAGCGCTCCCGGGTGCGCACCTCAGAGCACACCAAGGTGGGCAGCGAGGTGCGCACCTTTGATGCGCTGCCTTCACTAATTTCCAGAAAAGGCAAAAAAAAAAGGAGATTTTAAAATTTCCGTTTTGAAAGATAGTGAAAAAAACGGAACGCGCGTGCCATCTTGAGCCCGCCCTGGTGCGCAGCCCAGGTAAGGTGCCCACCCTGGCAAAGGTGCGCACCCGGGCAATTAACCCTACTTCCGACTTCGTGCGCGCCAGGGTGGCAACCGGGCCTCGGAAGAGCCAATGCGAGAAACCCCACCAAACGCTCCGACAAAAAAAGAGGCGGCGCTCCAATAACCCCGCTTCGGAGCGCAGCCGGGGCAAACCCAGCCAAGGTGCCCACCCCGACGAAGGTGCACGCGAGGTGCGCACCCGGGGCAAACCGGGCTCCGACAACGTGCACGCAGCACCTTGGAGCACACTTCGAAGCACTCCCGGGTGCCCACCGGCGTTGCGCACCGTGGTGGGCAGCGAGGTGCGCACCTTTGATGCGCTGCCTTCACTAATTTCCAGAAAAAGGCAAAAAAAAATGAGATTTTAAAATTTCCGTTTTGAAAGATAGTGAAAAAAAAGGAACGCGGGTGCCATCTTGAGCCCGCCCTGGTGCGCAGCCCAGGCAAGGCATGCGCACCAAGGTGCCCACCCGAGGTGCACACCCGGGGCAAACCGGGCTCCGACTTCGTGCAGGCCGCACCTTGGAGCACACTTCGGAGCGCTCCTTGGTGCGCACCATGGTGCCCACCAGGGCGCGCAACCCAGCCAAGGTCTGCACACCAAGGTGCCCACCCCGGCGAAGGTGCACGCGAGGTGCGCACCCGGGGCAAACCGGGCTCCGACTTCGTGCACGCCATGGTGCCCACCGCGGCGAAGGTGCACGCGAGGTGCGCACCCGGGGCAAACCGGGCTCCGACTTCGTGCACGCCGCACCTTGGAGCACACTTCGGAGCGCTCCTTGGTGCGCACCATGGTGCCCACCAGGGCGCGCAACCCAGCCAAGGTGTGCGCACCAAGGTGCACGCGAGGTGCGCACCCGGGGCAAACCGGGGTCCGACTTCGTGCACGCCGCACCTTGGAGCACACATCGGAGCGCTCCCAGGTTCGCACCAGCGTTGCGCACCTTTGATGCGCTGCCTTCACTAATTTCCAGAAAAGGCAAAAAAAAACGAGATTTTAAAATTTCCGTTCTGAAAGATAGTGAAAAAAACGGAACGCGGGTGCCATCTTGAGCCCTTCCTGGTGCGCAGCCCAGGCAAGTTGTGCGCACCAAGGTGCCCACCCTGGCGGAGGTGCGCGCCCGGGGCAATCCGGGCTCCGACTTCGTGCACTGCATGGTGCCCACCAAGGCGCGCAACCCAGCCAAGGTGCCCACCGCAGCGAAGGTGCACGCGAGGTGCGCACCCGAGGTGCACACCCGGGGCAAACCGGGCTCCGACTTCGTGCACGCCGCACCTTGGAGCACACTTCAGAGCGCTCCTTGGTGCGCACCAGGGCGCGCAACCCAACCAAGGTCTGCACACCAAGGTGCTCACCCCGGCGAAGGTGCACGCGAGGTGCGCACCCGGGGCAAACCGGGCTCGGACTTCGTGCACGCCGCACCTTGGAGCACACATCGGAGCGCTCCCGGGTTCGCACCAGCATTGCGCACCTTTGATGCGCTCCAATAACCCCACTTCGGAGCGCACCAGAA
>NW_026729468.1:20000-42500 GCF_030272615.1 Cryptomeria japonica | reverse complement strand
GCAATAACAGGTATAGTTCCGCGGCGGCCGAGAAGACTCACCGCATAGGAATCGGGATGCGAGGCGAGGGATGCGGCGGGAAGGCCCCGACGGCTAAACGGAAGAGGCTGCAGGGCCGCCTCGGAATGGTCCAAGCATCGGATGCGATTGGGACGACTACCAGTGCCAACCCCTTATCCCGCGATGCGTCCGATACACAGATAGTTCCAAGGCGGCCGAGGAGCCTCACCGCATATCAATCGGGGTGCGAGGCGAGGGATGGGGCGGGAAGGCCCCAACGGCTAGACGGAAGAGGCTTCAGGGCCACCTCGGAATGGTCCAAGCATCGGACGCGCTTGGGGCGACTGCCAGTGCCAACCCCTTATCCCGCGATGCGTCCGATACACAGATGGTTCCAAGGCGGCCGAGGAGCCTCACCGCATAGCAATCGGGGGTGCGAGGCGAGGGATGGGGCGGGAAGGCCCCAACGGCTAGACGGAAGAGGCTTCAGGGCCGCCTAGGAATGGTCCAAGCATCGGACACGCTTGGGGCGACTACCAGTGACAGCCCCCTATCCCGCGATGCGTCCGATACGAAGATGGTTCCAAGGCGGCCGAGGAGCCTCACCGCATAGCAATCGGGGTGCGAGGTGGGGGATGCGGCGAGATGGCCCCAACGGCTAGACGGAAGAGGCCACAGGGCCGCGTCGGAATAGTCCAAGCATCGGACGCGCTTGGGGCGACTACCAGTGACAACCCCTTATCCCGCGATGCGTCCGATACGAAGATAGTTCCAAGGCGGCCGAGGAGCCTCACCGCATAGCAATCGGGGTGCGAGGTGGGGGATGCGGCGAGATGGCCCCAACGGCTAGACGGAAGAGGCTGCAGGGCCGCCTCGGAATAGTCCAAGCATCGGACGCGCTTGGGGCCACTACCAGTGACAACCCCTTATCCCGCAATGCGTCCGATACGAAGATAGTTCCAAGGCGGCCGAAGAGCCTCACCGCATAGCAATCGGGGTGCGAGGTGGGGGATGCGGCGAGATGGCCCCAACGGCTAGACGGAAGAGGCCACAGGGCCGCCTCGGAATAGTCCAAGCATCGGACGCGCTTGGGGCGACTACCAGTGACAACCCCTTATCCCGCGATGCGTCCGATACGAAGATAGTTCCCAGGCGGCCGAGGAGCCTCACCGCATAGCAATCGGGGTGCGAGGCGAGGGATGCGGCGAGATGGCCCCAAAGGCTAGACGGAAGAGGCTGCAGGGCTGCCTCGGAATAGTCCAAGCATCGGACGCGCTTGGGGCGACTACCACTGCCAACCCCTTATCCCGCGATGCGTTCGATACACAGATAGTTCCGAGGCGGCCGAGGAGGTGGGGGATGCAGCGAGATGGCCCCAACGGCTAGACGGAAGAGGCTGCAGGGCCGCCTCGGAATAGTCCAAGCATCGGACGCGCTTGGGGCGACTACCAGTGACAACCCCTTATCCCGCGATGCGTCCGATACACAGATAGTTCCGAGGCGGCCAAGGAGCCTCACCGCATAGCAATCGTGGTGCGAGGTGGGGGATGCGGCGAGATGGCCCCAACGGCTAGACGGAAGAGGCTGCAGGGCCGCCTCGGAATGGTCCAAGCATCGGATGCGCTTGGGGCGACTACCACTGCCAACCCCTTATCCCGCGATGCGTCCGATACACAGATAGTTCCAAGGCGGCCGAGGAGCCTCACAGCATAGCAATCAGGGTGCGAGGCGAGGGATGCGGCGAGAAAGCCCCAACGGCTAGAGGGAAGAGGCTTCAGGTCCGCCTCGGAATGGTCCAAGCATCGGACGCGCTTGGGGCGACTACCAGTGACAACCCCTTATCCCGCGACGCGTCCGATACACAGATAGTTCCAAGGCGGCCGAGGAGCCTCACCGCATAGCAATCGGGGTGCGAGGCGAGGGATGCGGCGAGAAGGACCCAACGGCTACACGGAAGAGGCTTCGGGGCCGCCTCGGAATGGTCCAAGCATCGGACGCGCTTGGGGCGACTACCAGTGACAACCCCTTATCCCGCGACGCGTCCGATACACAGATAGTTCCAAGGCGGCCGAGGAGCCTCACCGCATAGCAATCGGGGTGCGAGGCGAGGGATGCGGCGAGAAGGACCCAACGGCTACACGGAAGAGGCTTCGGGGCCGCCTCGGAATGGTCCAAGCATCGGACGCGCTTGGGGCGACTACCAGTGACAACCCCTTATCCCGCGACGCGTCCGATACACAGATAGTTCCAAGGCGGCCGAGGAGCCTCACCGCATAGCAATCGGGGTGCGAGGCGAGGGATGCGGCGAGAAGGACCCAACGGCTAGACGGAAGAGGCTTCGGGTCCGCCTCGGAATGGTCCAAGCATCGGACGCGCTTGGGGCGACTACCAGTGACAACCCCTTATCCCGCGACGCGTCCGATACACAGATAGTTCCAAGGCGGCCGAGGAGCCTCACCGCATAGCAATCGGGGTGCGAGGCGAGGGATGCGGCGAGAAGGACCCAACGGCTAGACGGAAGAGGCTTCGGGTCCGCCTCGGAATGGTCCAAGCATCGGACGCGCTTGGGGCGACTACCAGTGACAACCCCTTATCCCGCGACGCGTCCGATACACAGATAGTTCCAAGGCGGCCGAGGAGCCTCACCGCATAGCAATCGGGGTGCGAGGCGAGGGATGCGGCGAGAAGGACCCAACGGCTAGACGGAAGAGGCTTCGGGTCCGCCTCGGAATGGTCCAAGCATCGGACGCGCTTGGGGCGACTACCAGTGACAACCCCTTATCCCGCGACGCGTCCGATACACAGATAGTTCCGAGGCGGCCGAGGAGCCTCACCGCATAGCAATCGGGGTGCGAGGCGAAGGATGCGGCGAGAAGGACCCAACGGCTAGACGGAAGAGGCTTCGGGTCCGCCTCGGAATGGTCTAAGCATCGGACGCGCTTGGGGCGACTACCAGTGACAACCCCTTATCCCGCGACGCGTCCGATACACAGATAGTTCCAAGGCGGCCGAGGAGCCTCACCGCATAGCAATCGGGGTGCGAGGCGAGGGATGCGGCGAGAAGGACCCAACGGCTAGACGGAAGAGGCTTCAGGGCCGCCTCGGAATGGTCCAAGCATCGAACGCGCTTGGGGCGACTACCAGTGACAACCCCTTATCCCGCGACGCGTCCGATACACAGATAGTTCCGAGGCGGCCGAGGAGCCTCACCGCATAGCAATCGGGGTGCGAGGCGAGGGATGCGGCGAGAAGGACCCAACGGCTAGACGGAAGAGGCTTCAGGGCCGCCTCGGAATGGTCCAAGCATCGGACGCGCTTGGGGCGACTACCAGTGACAACCCCTTATCCCGCGACGCGTCCGATACACAGATAGTTCCGAGGCGGCCGAGGAGCCTCACCGCATAGCAATCGGGGTGCGAGGCGAGGGATGCGGCGAGAAGGACCCAACGGCTAGACGGAAGAGGCTTCAGGGCCGCCTCGGAATGGTCCAAGCATCGGACGCGCTTGGGGCGACTACCAATGACAACCCCTTATCCCGCGACGCGTCCGATACACAGATAGTTCCGAGGCGGCCGAGGAGCCTCACCGCATAGCAATCGGGGTGCGAGGCGAGGGATGCGGCGAGAAGGACCCAACGGCTAGACGGAAGAGGCTTCAGGGCCGCCTCGGAATGGTCCAAGCATCGGACGCGCTTGGGGCGACTACCAGTGACAACCCCTTATCCCGCGACGCGTCCGATACACAGATAGTTCCGAGGCGGCCGAGGAGCCTCACCGCATAGCAATCGGGGTGCGAGGCGAGGGATGCGGCGAGAAGGACCCAACGGCTAGACGGAAGAGGCTTCAGGGCCGCCTCGGAATGGTCCAAGCATCGGACGCGCTTGGGGCGACTACCGTTGCCAACCCCTTATCCCGCGATGCGTCTGATACACAGATAGTTCCGAGGCGGCCGAGGAGCCTCACCGCATAGCAATCGGGTTGCGAGGCAGATTATTGGGAAGGGAACCCCCTGGGATGCGGCTCAAGCAGTGCCCAAAGGGACTGGAATGCGGAATCACATCGAGAGACCCAAATGCTATACGAGGGCTCAAATCGAATTATCGATTTGGCCACGACATGGACGCATCGGAACGACTACCTTTGCCGAACCACTCGCAATTGCATCCATACCGAAACCAATAGACATTTCCGTTAGAGCCCTCGCATAGCATTCGGGAATCTCGCATGCCCCTCTAAATCGACCAATGCTGGCGCTCAATGAAAATCCGAGCGCTACCACCGTTCGAGCGCCAGCATTGGTCGAGTTAGAGGGGCACGGGGGAGAATGCTCCAGTCAACACCTCCCCTATATAAGTTATTTGTCCGATTCTCGCACAACCGTAGTCTGCCTCGTCGAATCAAACAACGGTCCCAGATTCCGACTTCCGTTCCGTAGAGACCCAAAAGCTAGATGGAGGCTCGCAAGAAAGAGAGTCGGCGCATAGCAATCGGGTTTCTCGAACGTTTAGGGACCGAGCTCACTTGCGGATAGGGCAAAATCCGCCAAGCAACCCAAAAGCTAGACGGGGGCTCGAATCGAATCGCCTAGGCGGCCACAACAACGACGTGTTGGATCGACTACCAGTGCCAAACCATTCAGCAAGACTAGTCTGTGTCGAGGCCGGATAGAGATTCTCAGAGAGCGCCCGCATAGCATTTAGGAGACCTGCCGCGTCCCTCACACTCGACAAATGGTGGTGCACGTTTATAAATCCGAGCGATCCCAACCCTTTCAAGCACCAACATCGGTCGAGATAGAGGGGCACGGAGGGGGCTGCGTGAGACAACACAGTCCCCTATATAAGTTATTTGTCCGATTCTCACACATCCGAAGAATGGTCATCAAATCGGACAACAGCCCAAACTTCCGACTTCCGTCCCAGAAAGCCCAAGAGCTATCTAAAACGTTCATGGCCGGAACTCGATCGCGGCTATACCAGTCCGCCAAGCAACCCAAAAGCTAGACTGGAGCTCTAGTCGAATCACCTCTGTGGCCATTGCAAGGACGTGTTGGAGCGACTACCATTGCCGAACCATTCCGCAGGTCGAGTCCATACCAAGGCCGCATAGAGATTCACGATGAGCTCCTGCATAGCAATCAGGAGACTTGCCGTGTCCATCACAATCGATAAATCCTGGTGCAAGATTTTTGCATCCGAGCGCTCCAACCAGTCGAGCACCAGCATCAATCGACATAAACGGGCACGGGGGGAGGATGCTCGAGAACACTACCTCCCCTATATAAGTTATTTGTCCGATTCTCAAGCAGCCGAAGTCTGGTCATCGAATCGGGTCAAAGACCACAACTTCCGACTTTACCCACAATGCAAGTCATCGAATCGAACATCGGCCCCCGAGTCGGACTCCATGCGTATGTCAGGTCATCGGACCCAAATTCCGCCTTCCTGCGCATGGCGGGCCATCAATATCAACTCGGTCATCAGACCCAAACTCCGCCTTTTTGCGTATGGCACGCCTTCAAATCGGTCATCGGACCCAAATTCCGCCTTCCTGTGCATGGCGGGCCATCAACATCAACTCGGTCATCGGACCCAAATTCCGCCTTTCTGCGCATGGCACGCCATCAACTCGGTCATCGGACCCAAATTCCGCCTTCCTGCGCATGGCAGGTCATCGGACACAAATTCAGACCTCGCCAATATGCCTACGTATCGAATCGGTCATCGGACCCAACTTCCGACTTCATCCATACTGTAGGGTCTTTGAGGTTGGCGCGGTGCGCTCAACCCAGGGAGTCGACCCATCGAAGCATACACCTCCCCTATATAAGCTATTTGTCCGATTCCCACACCTGTGTAGTTTGCACCTCTGACCAGGACATCGACCCCAACTTCCGAACTCGACTGCAACGACGGCACCAGCGCCTTGGTGCGCACCTTGCGACGCACAGTCCCAACATTCGCCTTCCTGCACATGGCAGGTCATCGGACCCAAATTCCGACCTCGCGAGTATGCCTACATATCGAATCGGTCATCGGACCCAACTTCCGACTTCATCCATACCGTAGGGTCTTTGAGGTTGGCGCGGTGCGCTCAACCCGGGGAGTCGACCCAACGAAGCATACACCTCCCCTATATAAGCTATTTGTCCGATTCCCACACCTGTGTAGTTTGCACCTCCGATCAAGACATCGACCCCAACTTCCGAACTCGCCTCCAACGACCGAACCAGCGCCTTGGTGCGCACCTTGCAACGCACAGTGCCAACATTCGCCTTCCTGCACGTGGCAGGTCATCGGACCCAAATTCCGACCTCGCGAGTATGCCTACATATCGAATCGGTCATCGGACCCAACTTCCGACTTCATCCATACCGTAGGGTCTTTGAGGTTGGCGCGGTGCGCTCAACCCGGGGAGTCGACCCAACGAAGCATACACCTCCCCTATATAAGCTATTTGTCCGATTCCCACACCTGTGTAGCTTGCACCTCCGATCAGGACATCGACCCCAACTTCCGAACTCGACTAAAAAGACCGCACCAGCGCCTTGGTGTGCACCTTGCAACGCACAGTGTCAACATTCGCCTTCCTGCACATGGCAGGTCATCGGACCCAAATTCCGACCTCATGAGCATACCTACTAATCGAATTGGTCATCGGACCCAACTTCCGACTTCATCCATACCGTAGGGTCTTTGAGGTTGGCGCGGTGCGCTCAACCTGGGGAGTCGACCCATCGAAGCATACACCTCCCCTATATAAGCTATTTGTCCGATTCCGACACCTGTGTAGTTTGCACCTCCGCTCAGGACATCGACCCCAACTTCCGAACTCGCCTGCAACGACCGAACCAGCGCCTTGGTGCGCACCAAAAGTGCGCACTTTTGGAGGGCACTTTTGTGCGCTCCAAAGGTGCGCACTTTTGGAGGGCACTTTTCTGCGCTCCAAAGGTGCGCACTTTTGGAGGGCACTTTTTGGAGGGCACTTTTCTGCGCTCCAAAGGTGCGCACTTTTGGAGGGCACTTTTTGGAGGGCACTTTTCTGCGCTCCAAAGGTGCGCACTTTTGGAGGGCACTTTTTGGAGGGCACTTTTCTGCGCTCCAAAGGTGCGCACTTTTGGAGGGCACTTTTTGGAGGGCACTTTTCTGCGCTCCAAAGGTGCGCACTTTTGGAGGGCACTTTTTGGAGGGCACTTTTCTGCGCTCCAAAGGTGCGCACTTTTGGAGGGCACTTTTCTGCGCTCCAAAGGTGCGCACTTTTGGAGGGCACTTTTTGGAGGGCACTTTTCTGCGCTCCAAAGGTGCGCACTTTTGGAGGGCACTTTTTGGAGGGCACTTTTCTGCGCTCCAAAGGTGCGCACTTTTGGAGGGCACTTTTTGGAGGGCACTTTTCTGCGCTCCAAAGGTGCGCACTTTTGGAGGGCACTTTTGTGCACTCCAAAGGTGCGCACTTTTGGAGGGCACTTTTCCTGTGCTCCAAAGGTGCACACCTAGGTGAGCACCTTCGACCACACCTTGTAGCACACCAAACTCTGACTTTCGACTTCATCCGCAATGCAGGGTCTTTGAGGTTGGCGCAATGCGCACAACCAGGGGAGTCGACCCATCAAACCCAACACCTCCCCTATATAAGCTATTTGTCTGATTCTCATACATGCGTAGCCTGCAGGAGCAATTAGGACATCGACCCCAACTTTCGGCTTCTAAACGAAAACAAGGTCTTTGAGGTTGGTGTAATGCGAACAACTAGGGGAGTCAACCCATCAAACCCAACACCTCCCCTATATAAGCTATTTGTCTGATTCTCATACATGTGTAGTCTACAGGAGCAATTAGGACATCGACCCCAACTTTTGACTTCTTAACGAAAACAAGGTCTTTGAGGTTGACGTAATGCGCACAACCAGGGGAGTCGACCCATCAAACCCAACACCTCCCCTATATAAGCTATTTGTCCGATTCTCATACATGTGTAGCCTGCAGGAGCCATTAGGACATTGACCCCAACTTTTGACTTCTTAACGAAAACAAGGTCTTTGAGGTTGGCGTAATGCGCACAACCAAGGGAGTTGACCCATCAAACCCAACACCTCCCCTATATAAGCTATTTGTCTGATTCTCATACATGTGTAGCCTGCAACAACGATTAGGACATCCACCCCAACTTCTGAATTCGTCTGCGTTGACCGCACCAAAGGTGCACGCCTTGGTGCTCACCAAAATCCGACTTCCGACTTCTTCTGCTATGCGGGGTCTTTGAGGTTGGCGCAGTGCGCACAACCAGGGGAGTCAACCCACCGAATGCAACACCTCCCCTATATAAGCTATTTGTCTGATTCTCATACATGCGTAGACTGCAGCAATGATTAGGACATCCACCCCAACTTTTGACTTCTTAAACAAGACAGGGTCTTTGAAGTTGGTGCAGTGCACACAACCAGGGGAGTCGACCCATCAAACGCAACACCTCCCCTATATAAAGCTATTTGTCCGATTCTCATACGTGTAGTCTGCAGCAGCGATTAGGACATCGACCCCAACTTCCGAATTCGTTTGCATTGACCGCACCAAAGGTGCACGCCTTGGTGTGCACCCTGGAGTGCACTTTGGTGCTCACCTCGGTGCACACTTTGGTGTGCACCTCGGTGTGCACCAAAGGTGCGCACCTTGGAGCGCACCAAAGGTGTACACTTTGGAGCGCACCACATAGGGTCTTTGAGAGGTTGGCGCAGTGCGCACACCAAGGTGGGTGTTGAGGTGCGTGCCGAGGTGGGTGGGTGCTAGGGTGCGCTCCATGGTGGGTGCCAGGGTGGGTGCGTGCTAGGGTGGATTCCAAAGAGGGTCATAGGGTGGGTGCCAAGGTGGGTTGGTGATATAGTGGGTTCAAAGGTGGGTACTAGGGTGGGTTCCAAGGTGGGTCACAAGTTGGGTGCCAGGATGCGTGGGTGTTAGGTTGGGTGCCAAGGTGGGCTCCTGCATGGGTGGGTGCTAGGGTGGGTTTCAAGGTGGACGCGAGGGCGGGTGCCAAGGTGGGTAACAAGTTGGGTGTTAGGATGGGTGAGTGCTAGAGTGGGTGCCAAGGTGGGTGGGTGCTAAGGTGGATGCCAAGGTGGTTCACAGGGTGGGTGGGTTCTAGGGTGAGTTCCAAGGTGGGTCACAGGTTCAGTGCTAGGGTGGGTGTCAAGGCGGGTGTCGAGGTGCCTGGGTGCTAGGGTGTGGATGCCAATGTGGGTCATAGGGTGGGTACTAGGGTGGGCTGCAATGTGGGTGCCAAGGTGGGTAACATGCTCGGTGGGTTCTAAATTGGGTGCCAGGGTGGGTGTGCACCCACCTTGCCCGAGGTGGGTGCCAAGGTGCCAGTGTGGGTGGGTGCTAAGGTGGATGCCAAGGTGGGTGAGAAGGTGGGTGATAGGTTGAGTGGTAGGATGGGTGGGTGCCAAGATGGGTCACAGGGTGGGTGCAAGGGTGGGTAGGTGCTAGGGTTGGTGTCAGGGTGGGTGGGTGCTAGGTTGGGTTCCAAGGTGGGTGCGAGGGTGAGTGTCAAGGTGGGTCACAGGTTAGGTGCTAGGATGGGTGAGTGCTAGGGTGCAAAGGTGCCAGGGTGGGTGCTAGGATGGGTCGATGCTAGGGTGAGTGGCAAGGTGGGTCCACAAGTGTCAAGGTGGGTGCCGAGGTGGGTGCCAAGTCGGCGACTGCTATGGTGGATGCCAAGGTGGGTCACGGGGTGGGTGCCAAGTTGCTAGGTTGGGTTCCAAGGTGGGTGCCAACGTGGGTGCTAGGGTGCGTGGGTTAAAGGGTGTGTCACAACGTGGGTGCCAGGATGGGTGCGCACCCACACTGGCCAAGACGGGTGCGGGTGCAAGGTTGGGTTCCAAGCCCGGTCACAGGCTGGGTGCTAGGATGGGTGGGTGCCAAGGTGGGCACCAGGGTGGGTGCACCCACCCTGGCCAAGGTGGGTCACGGGGTGGGTCCTAGGGTGGGTAACGGGGTGGGTACTAAGGTGCGTGCCAAGGTGGGTCATAGGGTGGGTGCCAAGGTGGGCACCAGGGTGGGTGTGCACCAACCCTAGCCAGGGTAGGTCACGGGGTGGTTGTCGGGGTGGGCGTCAAGGAGCCAAGGTGGGTGGCAAGTAGCCAAGTTGCGTGCCAAGGTGGGTGTCGGGGTGGGTGCCAAGGATCCAAGGTGGGTGCCAAGGAACCAAGGTGGGTGTCTGGGTGGGTGCCGAGGTGGGAGCCAGGGTGGGTCCCAAGGTGAGTGCAAAGGTGGGTGCCAGGGTCAAGGTGAGTGCCAATGTGGGTTCCAAGGTGCCAGGGTCAGGGTGAGTGCCAATGTGGGTTCAAAGGTGCTAAGTTGGGTGCGAGGTTGGGTGCGAGGGTGGGTGGGTGCCAAGGTGTGCTAGGTGGAAGCCCGGGTGGGTCGGCATCCCATGGGTGTCGAGTTGGGTGCCTGATGGGTGCTTCTTGTCAAGTTTTAGTCGTCGGGACTCATTTCGAGCCTTAGAGGTCGTTTCTTGTCCGGTTGCCCTGTCTTCGACCTGGGAACCCAATTTTGGTCCTCGGGTCCCATTTTTTTTTGTCTCGCATCCCACTTTTGGCCTGTGGCCTTTTCGGGGTCGATTCTCGTTTTGGGCATCAGAGCATGTTTCTTCTCCTAAAACCCAATATTTGTTTATTAAGTCTCGGAACACATTTTTGTTCTCGTGGACCCATCATGGGTCTTGGAACGCATTTGTGGTCCTTGGGTCCCATTTTGCATCCCGAAACTTGTGTTTTGGTGCTTGATCCCTATTTTGGGTGCCCACCTTGCACCAAGTGCGCACCCGGGGCAAACCGAGCGCCTTGGTGCACCGGGGCAAGATCGAGCGTGCACCCGAGGCGCCCCGAACATGCACCAAGGTGCACTCGGCCCACATGTGAGCGCAGGTCGTTGCGCCCGAGGTGGTGTGTGGGCACCGCGTTGCAGACGGGACACTGCACGCACACGACGCCCCCTCCAGGTGCACGCACGTAGGCCGGGCCGGGTGCACACCCGACGCCCTAGCAAGGTGCGCGCACCCGGGCAGGGCTCACACTTGGCGAACGGGGCGCACTTCGCGAGGGAGGGTGTGCACCTCGACGGGGGTGGGTGGCCGGGGTGGATTCGCACGTGGGTCGCGGTTTGCTAAGTACACACTGCGACAAGCTCATAACGGGTGCGATCATACCAGCGTTAGTGCACCGGATCCCATCAGAACTCCGCAGTTAAGCGCGCTTGGGCCGGAGTAGTACTGGGATGGGTGACCTCCCGGGAAGTCCCGGTGTTGCACCCTTTTTTAGTTTTTCGCCGGGCGTCGCAATGCTATTTGAATAAACCTTTTGCCCGTTTGCGTTCTCGTCGGGGCCGGGCCGGGCCGGGGTGCGCTGCCCGCACTACCGCGCGCGCGGGGGCGACACCGAGCGCGCACCCGAGGCGCCCCGAGCACACAGGCCACGGTGCAACCCGGGCGTTGTGCGCGCACCCCGGTGCGCCCGAGGTGCTGCGCGCGCACCCAGGTGAAATCGGTGTGCACCTCGGCCAGTGCGCGCTCGGTCGAGTCGCGCACGTTGGCCAAGGTGCACGGTGATGTTTCTTACTCTAAGGTTCCGCACCAGACGCCCGGGACAGGTGAGCGAAGCTGGGCGGGGCCGGGTGCGCGGCCGGGGCAGGTGCACGCAGCTGGAGAGAGCTTTGGAGCACACTTCGGAGCGCACCAATGATGCGCTCCATTCAAAAGTTTCCTGAAAAGGCAAAAAAAGTTGAGATTATAGAATTTCCCACTTGAGAGATTGTAAAAAAAAAAAATTTAAAATGAAGGAAACGCGGGTGCCAAGGTGTGCGCAGCCCAGCCAAGGTGTGCGCACCAAGGCGCCCACCCTGGCGAAGGTGCACGCAAGGTGCGCACCCGAGGCAAACCGGACAATTAACCCAACTTTCGACTTCGCGCGCACCTTGGAGCGCACTTCGGAGCGCTCCTTGGTGCGCACCAATCTTGGGCACCTCGGAGTGCACCATGGCGCCCACCAAGGTGCGCACCCGGGGCAAACCGAGCTCCGACTTCGTGCGCACCTTGGAGCGCATGAAAGGTGCGCACCATGGCGCCCACCAAGGTGCGCAGCCCAGCCAAGGCGTGCGCATCAAGGTGCGCACCCTGGCGAAGGTGCGCACCCGGGGCAAACCGAGCTCCGACTTCGTGCGCACCTTGGAGCGCACAAAAGGTGCGCAACCCAGCCAAGGTGTGCGCACCCCAGTCAAACCGAGCTCCGAATCGTGCGCACCAGAGGTGCACGCCATCGTGCGCACCTTGGAGCACACTTCGGAGCCCTCCTTGGTGCGCGCCGATGTTGCGCACCTCGGAGCGCACCCGGGGAAAACAATGCAATTAACCCGACTTTCGACTTCGTGGGCACCTCGGAGCGCTCTCGGGTTCGCACCTCGGAGCACACCGAGGTGCGCACCTTTGATGCGCTGCCTTCACCAATTTCCAGAAAAGGCAAGAAAACATTGAGAAGGTGTGCGCACCGAGGTGCCCACCCTGGCGAAGGTGCACGCGAGGTGCGCACCCGGGGCAAACCGGGCTCCGACTTCGTGCACGCCGCACCTTGGAGCACACTTCGGAGCGCTCCTTGGTGCGCACCAGGGCGCGCAACCCCGCCGAAGGTGCACGCGAGGTGCGCACCCGGGGCAAACCGGGCTCCGACTTCGTGCACGCCATGGTGCGCACCGCGGCGAAGGTGCGCACCCGGGGCAAACCGGGCTCCGACTTCGTGCACGCCGCACCTTGGAGCACACTTCGGAGCGCTCCTTGGTGCGCACCAGGGCGCGCAACCCAGCCGAGGTGCCCACCCCGGCGAAGGTGCACGCGAGGTGCGTACCCGGGGCAAACCGGGCTCCGACTTCGTGCACGCCGCACCTTGGAGCACACTTCGGAGCGCTCCTTGGTGCGCACCATGGTGCCCACCAGGCCGCGCAACCCAGCCAAGGTGTGCGCACCAAGGTGCACGCGAGGTGCGCACCCGGGGCAAACCGGGGTCCGACTTCGTGCACGCCGCACCTTGGAGCACACATCGGGGCGCTCCCGGGTTCGCACCGGCGTTGCGCACCGTGGTGGGCACCTCGGAGCACACCAAGGTGGGCAGCGAGGTGCGCACCTTTGATGCGATGCCTTCACTAATTTCCATAAAAGGCAAAAAAAAAACGAGATTTTAAAATTTCCGTTTTGAAAGATAGTGAGAAAAAGGGAATGCTGGTGCCATCTTGAGCCCGCCCTGGTGCGCAGCCCAGCCAAGGTGTGCGCACCAAGGTGCCCACCCTGGCGAAGGTGCGCGCCCGGGCAATTAACCCAACTTCCAACTTCGCGCGCGCCAGGGTGGGAGCGCACCCAACAACCGGGCCTGGGAAGAGCCAATGCGAGAAACCCCACCAAACGCTCTGACAAAAAAAGAGGGGGCGCTCCAGTAACCCCGCTTCGGAGCGCACCCTGGGCAAACCCAGCCAAGGTGCCCACCCCGGCCAAGGTGCAGGCGAGGTGCGCACCCGGGGCAAACCGGGCTCCGACAACGTGCACGCCGCACCTTGGAGCACACTTCGTAGCGCTCCCGGGTGCGCACCTCAGAGCACACCAAGGTGGGCAGCGAGGTGCGCACCTTTGATGCGCTGCCTTCACTAATTTCCAGAAAAGGCAAAAAAAAAAGGAGATTTTAAAATTTCCGTTTTGAAAGATAGTGAAAAAAACGGAACGCGCGTGCCATCTTGAGCCCGCCCTGGTGCGCAGCCCAGGTAAGGTGCCCACCCTGGCAAAGGTGCGCACCCGGGCAATTAACCCTACTTCCGACTTCGTGCGCGCCAGGGTGGCAACCGGGCCTCGGAAGAGCCAATGCGAGAAACCCCACCAAACGCTCCGACAAAAAAAGAGGCGGCGCTCCAATAACCCCGCTTCGGAGCGCAGCCGGGGCAAACCCAGCCAAGGTGCCCACCCCGACGAAGGTGCACGCGAGGTGCGCACCCGGGGCAAACCGGGCTCCGACAACGTGCACGCAGCACCTTGGAGCACACTTCGAAGCACTCCCGGGTGCCCACCGGCGTTGCGCACCGTGGTGGGCAGCGAGGTGCGCACCTTTGATGCGCTGCCTTCACTAATTTCCAGAAAAAGGCAAAAAAAAATGAGATTTTAAAATTTCCGTTTTGAAAGATAGTGAAAAAAAAGGAACGCGGGTGCCATCTTGAGCCCGCCCTGGTGCGCAGCCCAGGCAAGGCATGCGCACCAAGGTGCCCACCCGAGGTGCACACCCGGGGCAAACCGGGCTCCGACTTCGTGCAGGCCGCACCTTGGAGCACACTTCGGAGCGCTCCTTGGTGCGCACCATGGTGCCCACCAGGGCGCGCAACCCAGCCAAGGTCTGCACACTAAGGTGCCCACCCCGGCGAAGGTGCACGCGAGGTGCGCACCCGGGGCAAACCGGGCTCCGACTTCGTGCACGCCATGGTGCCCACCGCGGCGAAGGTGCACGCGAGGTGCGCACCCGGGGCAAACCGGGCTCCGACTTCGTGCACGCCGCACCTTGGAGCACACTTCGGAGCGCTCCTTGGTGCGCACCATGGTGCCCACCAGGGCGCGCAACCCAGCCAAGGTGTGCGCACCAAGGTGCACGCGAGGTGCGCACCCGGGGCAAACCGGGGTCCGACTTCGTGCACGCCGCACCTTGGAGCACACATCGGAGCGCTCCCAGGTTCGCACCAGCGTTGCGCACCTTTGATGCGCTGCCTTCACTAATTTCCAGAAAAGGCAAAAAAAAACGATATTTTAAAATTTCCGTTCTGAAAGATAGTGAAAAAAACGGAACGCGGGTGCCATCTTGAGCCCTTCCTGGTGCGCAGCCCAGGCAAGTTGTGCGCACCAAGGTGCCCACCCTGGCGGAGGTGCGCGCCCGGGGCAAACCGGGCTCCGACTTCGTGCACTGCATGGTGCCCACCAAGGCGCGCAACCCAGCCAAGGTGCCCACCGCAGCGAAGGTGCACGCGAGGTGCACACCCGGGGCAAACCGGGCTCCGACTTCGTGCACGCCGCACCTTGGAGCACACTTCAGAGCGCTCCTTGGTGCGCACCAGGGCGCGCAACCCAGCCGAGGTGCCCACCCCGGCGAAGGTGCACGCGAGGTGCGCACCCGGGGCAAACCGGGCTCCGACTTCGTGCACGCCATGGTGCCCACCGCGGCGAAGGTGCGCACCCGGGGCAAACCGGGCTCCGACTTCGTGCACGCCGCACCTTGGAGCACACTTCGGAGCGCTCCTTGGTGCGCACCATGGTGCCCACCAGGCCGCGCAACCCAGCCAAGGTGTGCGCACCAAGGTGCACGCGAGGTGCGCACCCGGGGCAAACCGGGGTCCGACTTCGTGCACGCCGCACCTTGGAGCACACATCGGGGCGCTCCCGGGTTCGCACCGGCGTTGCGCACCGTGGTGGGCACCTCGGAGCACACCAAGGTGGGCAGCGAGGTGCGCACCTTTGATGCGATGCCTTCACTAATTTCCATAAAAGGCAAAAAAAAAACGAGATTTTAAAATTTCCGTTTTGAAAGATAGTGAGAAAAAGGGAATGCTGGTGCCATCTTGAGCCCGCCCTGGTGCGCAGCCCAGCCAAGGTTTGCGCACCAAGGTGCCCACCCTGGCGAAGGTGCGCGCCCGGGCAATTAACCCAACTTCCAACTTCGCGCGCGCCAGGGTGGGAGCGCACCCAACAACCGGGCCTGGGAAGAGCCAATGCGAGAAACCCCACCAAACTCTCTGACAAAAAAAGAGGGGGCGCTCCAGTAACCCCGCTTCGGAGCGCACCCTGGGCAAACCCAGCCAAGGTGCCCACCCCGGCCAAGGTGCAGGCGAGGTGCGCACCCGGGGCAAACCGGGCTCCGACAACGTGCACGCCGCACCTTGGAGCACACTTCGTAGCGCTCCCGGGTGCGCACCTCAGAGCACACCAAGGTGGGCAGCGAGGTGCGCACCTTTGATGCGCTGCCTTCACTAATTTCCAGAAAAGGCAAAAAAAAAAGGAGATTTTAAAATTTCCGTTTTGAAAGATAGTGAAAAAAACGGAACGCGCGTGCCATCTTGAGCCCGCCCTGGTGCGCAGCCCAGGTAAGGTGCCACCCTGGCAAAGGTGCGCACCCGGGCAATTAACCCTACTTCCGACTTCGTGCGCGCCAGGGTGGCAACCGGGCCTCGGAAGAGCCAATGCGAGAAACCCCACCAAACGCTCCGACAAAAAAAGAGGCGGCGCTCCAATAACCCCGCTTCGGAGCGCAGCCGGGGCAAACCAAGCCAAGGTGCCCACCCCGACGAAGGTGCACGCGAGGTGCGCACCCGGGGCAAACCGGGCTCCGACAACGTGCACGCAGCACCTTGGAGCACACTTCGAAGCACTCCCGGGTGCCCACCGGCGTTGCGCACCGTGGTGGGCAGCGAGGTGCGCACCTTTGATGCGCTGCCTTCACTAATTTCCAGAAAAAGGCAAAAAAAAATGAGATTTTAAAATTTCCGTTTTGAAAGATAGTGAAAAAAAAGGAACGCGGGTGCCATCTTGAGCCCGCCCTGGTGCGCAGCCCAGGCAAGGCATGCGCACCAAGGTGCCCACCCGAGGTGCACACCCGGGGCAAACCGGGCTCCGACTTCGTGCAGGCCGCACCTTGGAGCACACTTCGGAGCGCTCCTTGGTGCGCACCATGGTGCCCACCAGGGCGCACCCGAGGCAAACCGGGCTCCGACTTCGTGCACGCCGCACCTTGGAGCACACATCGGAGCGCTCCCAGGTTCGCACCAGCGTTGCGCACCTTTGATGCGCTGCCTTCACTAATTTCCAGAAAAGGCAAAAAAAAATGATATTTTAAAATTTCCGTTCTGAAAGATAGTGAAAAAAACGGAACGCGGGTGCCATCTTGAGCCCTTCCTGATGCGCAGCCCAGGCAAGTTGTGCGCACCAAGGTGCCCACCCTGGCGGAGGTGCGCGCCCGGGGCAAACCGGGCTCCGACTTCGTGCACTGCATGGTGCCCACCAAGGCGCGCAACCCAGCCAAGGTGCCCACCGCAGCGAAGGTGCACGCGAGGTGCGCACCCGAGGTGCACACCCGGGGCAAACCGGGCTCCGACTTCGTGCACGCCGCACCTTGGAGCACACTTCAGAGCGCTCCTTGGTACGCACCAGGGCGCGCAACCCAGCCAAGGTGCTCACCCCGGCGAAGGTGCACGCGAGGTGCGCACCCGGGGCAAACCGGGCTCGGACTTCGTGCACGCCGCACCTTGGAGCACACATCGGAGCGCTCCCGGGTTCGCACCAGCATTGCGCACCTTTGATGCGCTGCCTTCACTAATTTCCAGAAAAGGCAAAAAAAAGAAAAAAATGAGATTTTAAAATTTCCGTTTTGAAAGATAGTGAAAAAAACGGAACGCGGGTGCCATCTTGAGCCCGCCCTGGTGTGCAGCCCAGGCAAGTTGTGCGCACCAAGGCACCCACCCTGGCCAAGGTGGGTCACGGGGTGGGTCCTAGGGTGGGTAACGGGGTGGGTACTAAGGTGCGTGCCAAGGTGGGTCATAGGGTGGGTGCCAAGGTGGGCACCAGGGTGGGTGTGCACCAACCCTAGCCAGGGTAGGTCACGGGGTGGTTGTCGGGGTGGGCGTCAAGGAGCCAAGGTGGGTGGCAAGTAGCCAAGTTGCGTGCCAAGGTGGGTGTCGGGGTGGGTGCCAAGGATCCAAGGTGGGTGCCAAGGAACCAAGGTGGGTGTCTGGGTGGGTGCCGAGGTGGGAGCCAGGGTGGGTCCCAAGGTGAGTGCAAAGGTGGGTGCCAGGGTCAAGGTGAGTGCCAATGTGGGTTCCAAGGTGCCAGGGTCAGGGTGAGTGCCAATGTGGGTTCAAAGGTGCTAAGTTGGGTGCGAGGTTGGGTGCGAGGGTGGGTGGGTGCCAAGGTGTGCTAGGTGGAAGCCCGGGTGGGTCGGCATCCCATGGGTGTCGAGTTGGGTGCCTGATGGGTGCTTCTTGTCAAGTTTTAGTCGTCGGGACTCATTTCGAGCCTTAGAGGTCGTTTCTTGTCCGGTTGCCCTGTCTTCGACCTGGGAACCCAATTTTGGTCCTCGGGTCCCATTTTTTTTTGTCTCGCATCCCACTTTTGGCCTGTGGCCTTTTCGGGGTCGATTCTCGTTTTGGGCATCAGAGCATGTTTCTTCTCCTAAAACCCAATATTTGTTTATTAAGTCTCGGAACACATTTTTGTTCTCGTGGACCCATCATGGGTCTTGGAACGCATTTGTGGTCCTTGGGTCCCATTTTGCATCCCGAAACTTGTGTTTTGGTGCTTGATCCCTATTTTGGGTGCCCACCTTGCACCAAGTGCGCACCCGGGGCAAACCGAGCGCCTTGGTGCACCGGGGCAAGATCGAGCGTGCACCCGAGGCGCCCCGAACATGCACCAAGGTGCACTCGGCCCACATGTGAGCGCAGGTCGTTGCGCCCGAGGTGGTGTGTGGGCACCGCGTTGCAGACGGGACACTGCACGCACACGACGCCCCCTCCAGGTGCACGCACGTAGGCCGGGCCGGGTGCACACCCGACGCCCTAGCAAGGTGCGCGCACCCGGGCAGGGCTCACACTTGGCGAACGGGGCGCACTTCGCGAGGGAGGGTGTGCACCTCGACGGGGGTGGGTGGCCGGGGTGGATTCGCACGTGGGTCGCGGTTTGCTAAGTACACACTGCGACAAGCTCATAACGGGTGCGATCATACCAGCGTTAGTGCACCGGATCCCATCAGAACTCCGCAGTTAAGCGCGCTTGGGCCGGAGTAGTACTGGGATGGGTGACCTCCCGGGAAGTCCCGGTGTTGCACCCTTTTTTAGTTTTTCGCCGGGCGTCGCAATGCTATTTGAATAAACCTTTTGCCCGTTTGCGTTCTCGTCGGGGCCGGGCCGGGCCGGGGTGCGCTGCCCGCACTACCGCGCGCGCGGGGGCGACACCGAGCGCGCACCCGAGGCGCCCCGAGCACACAGGCCACGGTGCAACCCGGGCGTTGTGCGCGCACCCCGGTGCGCCCGAGGTGCTGCGCGCGCACCCAGGTGAAATCGGTGTGCACCTCGGCCAGTGCGCGCTCGGTCGAGTCGCGCACGTTGGCCAAGGTGCACGGTGATGTTTCTTACTCTAAGGTTCCGCACCAGACGCCCGGGACAGGTGAGCGAAGCTGGGCGGGGCCGGGTGCGCGGCCGGGGCAGGTGCACGCAGCTGGAGAGAGCTTTGGAGCACACTTCGGAGCGCACCAATGATGCGCTCCATTCAAAAGTTTCCTGAAAAGGCAAAAAAAGTTGAGATTATAGAATTTCCCACTTGAGAGATTGTAAAAAAAAAAAATTTAAAATGAAGGAAACGCGGGTGCCAAGGTGTGCGCAGCCCAGCCAAGGTGTGCGCACCAAGGCGCCCACCCTGGCGAAGGTGCACGCAAGGTGCGCACCCGAGGCAAACCGGACAATTAACCCAACTTTCGACTTCGCGCGCACCTTGGAGCGCACTTCGGAGCGCTCCTTGGTGCGCACCAATCTTGGGCACCTCGGAGTGCACCATGGCGCCCACCAAGGTGCGCACCCGGGGCAAACCGAGCTCCGACTTCGTGCGCACCTTGGAGCGCACGAAAGGTGCGCACCATGGCGCCCACCAAGGTGCGCAGCCCAGCCAAGGCGTGCGCATCAAGGTGCGCACCCTGGCGAAGGTGCGCACCCGGGGCAAACCGAGCTCCGACTTCGTGCGCACCTTGGAGCGCACAAAAGGTGCGCAACCCAGCCAAGGTGTGCGCACCCCGGTCAAACCGAGCTCCGAATCGTGCGCACCAGAGGTGCACGCCATCGTGCGCACCTTGGAGCACACTTCGGAGCCCTCCTTGGTGCGCGCCGATGTTGCGCACCTCGGAGCGCACCCGGGGAAAACAATGCAATTAACCCGACTTTCGACTTCGTGGGCACCTCGGAGCGCTCTCGGGTTCGCACCTCGGAGCACACCGAGGTGCGCACCTTTGATGCGCTGCCTTCACCAATTTCCAGAAAAGGCAAGAAAACATTGAGAAGGTGTGCGCACCGAGGTGCCCACCCTGGCGAAGGTGCACGCGAGGTGCGCACCCGGGGCAAACCGGGCTCCGACTTCGTGCACGCCGCACCTTGGAGCACACTTCGGAGCGCTCCTTGGTGCGCACCAGGGCGCGCAACCCCGCCGAAGGTGCACGCGAGGTGCGCACCCGGGGCAAACCGGGCTCCGACTTCGTGCACGCCATGGTGCGCACCGCGGCGAAGGTGCGCACCCGGGGCAAACCGGGCTCCGACTTCGTGCACGCCGCACCTTGGAGCACACTTCGGAGCGCTCCTTGGTGCGCACCAGGGCGCGCAACCCAGCCGAGGTGCCCACCCCGGCGAAGGTGCACGCGAGGTGCGTACCCGGGGCAAACCGGGCTCCGACTTCGTGCACGCCGCACCTTGGAGCACACTTCGGAGCGCTCCTTGGTGCGCACCATGGTGCCCACCAGGCCGCGCAACCCAGCCAAGGTGTGCGCACCAAGGTGCACGCGAGGTGCGCACCCGGGGCAAACCGGGGTCCGACTTCGTGCACGCCGCACCTTGGAGCACACATCGGGGCGCTCCCGGGTTCGCACCGGCGTTGCGCACCGTGGTGGGCACCTCGGAGCACACCAAGGTGGGCAGCGAGGTGCGCACCTTTGATGCGATGCCTTCACTAATTTCCATAAAAGGCAAAAAAAAAACGAGATTTTAAAATTTCCGTTTTGAAAGATAGTGAGAAAAAGGGAATGCTGGTGCCATCTTGAGCCCGCCCTGGTGCGCAGCCCAGCCAAGGTGTGCGCACCAAGGTGCCCACCCTGGCGAAGGTGCGCGCCCGGGCAATTAACCCAACTTCCAACTTCGCGCGCGCCAGGGTGGGAGCGCACCCAACAACCGGGCCTGGGAAGAGCCAATGCGAGAAACCCCACCAAACGCTCTGACAAAAAAAGAGGGGGCGCTCCAGTAACCCCGCTTCGGAGCGCACCCTGGGCAAACCCAGCCAAGGTGCCCACCCCGGCCAAGGTGCAGGCGAGGTGCGCACCCGGGGCAAACCGGGCTCCGACAACGTGCACGCCGCACCTTGGAGCACACTTCGTAGCGCTCCCGGGTGCGCACCTCAGAGCACACCAAGGTGGGCAGCGAGGTGCGCACCTTTGATGCGCTGCCTTCACTAATTTCCAGAAAAGGCAAAAAAAAAAGGAGATTTTAAAATTTCCGTTTTGAAAGATAGTGAAAAAAACGGAACGCGCGTGCCATCTTGAGCCCGCCCTGGTGCGCAGCCCAGGTAAGGTGCCCACCCTGGCAAAGGTGCGCACCCGGGCAATTAACCCTACTTCCGACTTCGTGCGCGCCAGGGTGGCAACCGGGCCTCGGAAGAGCCAATGCGAGAAACCCCACCAAACGCTCCGACAAAAAAAGAGGCGGCGCTCCAATAACCCCGCTTCGGAGCGCAGCCGGGGCAAACCCAGCCAAGGTGCCCACCCCGACGAAGGTGCACGCGAGGTGCGCACCCGGGGCAAACCGGGCTCCGACAACGTGCACGCAGCACCTTGGAGCACACTTCGAAGCACTCCCGGGTGCCCACCGGCGTTGCGCACCGTGGTGGGCAGCGAGGTGCGCACCTTTGATGCGCTGCCTTCACTAATTTCCAGAAAAAGGCAAAAAAAAATGAGATTTTAAAATTTCCGTTTTGAAAGATAGTGAAAAAAAAGGAACGCGGGTGCCATCTTGAGCCCGCCCTGGTGCGCAGCCCAGGCAAGGCATGCGCACCAAGGTGCCCACCCGAGGTGCACACCCGGGGCAAACCGGGCTCCGACTTCGTGCAGGCCGCACCTTGGAGCACACTTCGGAGCGCTCCTTGGTGCGCACCATGGTGCCCACCAGGGCGCGCAACCCAGCCAAGGTCTGCACACCAAGGTGCCCACCCCGGCGAAGGTGCACGCGAGGTGCGCACCCGGGGCAAACCGGGCTCCGACTTCGTGCACGCCATGGTGCCCACCGCGGCGAAGGTGCACGCGAGGTGCGCACCCGGGGCAAACCGGGCTCCGACTTCGTGCACGCCGCACCTTGGAGCACACTTCGGAGCGCTCCTTGGTGCGCACCATGGTGCCCACCAGGGCGCGCAACCCAGCCAAGGTGTGCGCACCAAGGTGCACGCGAGGTGCGCACCCGGGGCAAACCGGGGTCCGACTTCGTGCACGCCGCACCTTGGAGCACACATCGGAGCGCTCCCAGGTTCGCACCAGCGTTGCGCACCTTTGATGCGCTGCCTTCACTAATTTCCAGAAAAGGCAAAAAAAAACGAGATTTTAAAATTTCCGTTCTGAAAGATAGTGAAAAAAACGGAACGCGGGTGCCATCTTGAGCCCTTCCTGGTGCGCACCCCAGGCAAGTTGTGCGCACCAAGGTGCCCACCC